>NW_026609477.1:0-31194 GCF_029499605.1 Hyla sarda | reverse complement strand
AAGCAACAGGAGATTGTTGCATCCATCTAGAACCCTCAGAACTACAGTGCTATGATGTCACTCACTTCCACAGGCCTTGCAGAGTGTAAACAACAACAACCCAGCTTTGTTGTGTATGTAACCATAGGGATTTGTGATGTCACCTAGAACCTTCACAGCAGCGACAGCTTTATGAGGAGCATCAGCACTGCTCTGCCTGAGCAGAACCATCACCGCCATAGGTTGTCAAATAACCCGGATTTAACCCACACAGGTAAGTCCAATGGGGTGCAGGCATGTCCTCTATGCTTACAGCTTCCCGTGGGTGTTGGTTTGATACCGTTTGGGGACAGCCAAGGAGGCATCTGCAGGCAACAAAGGTAGGTGTGTGCTTGTGTGTGTGTTTCCTATGCAGATCCTAAGCCCAGTGTCACATGCAAGTAGGAGGAGTAAGAAGGGTTCCTGGCAAATCCGGGTTATGGATTGCATTTAAAAAGGCCCGTGGGAGTGCAATGGGCCCCTGTCTTGCTGCTTAGCAATAATGGTATGGGTTTAGGTTCTGCTGTGTGTACTGGTGGTTGACTGCCCCCAGCCCAGAGTGTGCATGGAAAATTGTCTGGCAGCCTCCCTGACAGCAAGCAGTGATAGTGCCCATGAAGGGGACCTTGTTGGGCCCGCCCCTTTCACGGTTATCGCTTCTCGGCCTTTTGGCTAAGATCAAGTGTAGTATCTGTTCTTATCAGTTTAATATCTGATACGTCCCCTATCTGGGGACCATATATTAAATGGATTTTTGAGAACGGGGGCCGATTTCGAAGCTTGCTTCCGTCGCCCTATGCATTGACCCGATATGGCAGTATCTTCGGGTACAGTGCACCACCCCCTTACAGGGTTAAAAGAAAGATTCCTACTTTCATTGCTACCTGCTTGCTGGCTAGCCAGCTAGCCAGCCCTGTGGGCCTTGCTGCTGCTGCAGCCAAAAAACAAAAGGTGGTGCTGCTGCTGCTTCTGCTGCTTCTGCTTCTGCTTGTGTCTGGCCCCTGTTGGAGCGTCCAGGCACAGGACTTCTGCTGCTGCTGACTAAATGGCCTCCTTAATTGGATCATTTGAGTAGCCAGCACACCTGTGCAGGTAGGGCATGACATGATAGGCAGCTGCCTTGATAGCGGGTGGGTGCTGAATGTTCCTAATTGACAAAATAAGATTAATGCTTATGAAGAAATATAAAATCTCATCCCTTCCCCAATATCGCGCCACACCCCTACCCCTTAATTCCCTGGTTGAACGTGATGGACATATGTCTTTTTTCGACCGTACTAACTATGTAACTATGTAACATAACATGGGGGGGGGGGGTCTCCTGGCTGTTCACACAGGTGTGTCATTGCTGTACATTGACCATGCATTGCTTCTGTGGTATTGCAAAGGCAAAGACAAATGCTTCCAGCCATCCATTGCACTAATGGATTGGTCATCAGCTGGCTGTCTATGTCCCGCATCAATATAGACCAAAGTACAGAGGGTTAGGCTATGCTATTGTGCACCTACCTGATGCATCAGAAGGTGCGAGGCCCTTGCTAAATTCTGTGCACAGACTTTGAGATCTATACTTTAGACTGTATCTAAACCTGCTCCAACATGGACTGACATTCTGGCCTACTTTCAGCCGATGCGACTTGTCTGTCGCTGAACAGTCGCTTTTTATATTCAGCACCTATGTATAATGTTGTAAAAATGCTCTAGAAGCTAAAGTCGCAGAAATGTCACACATATTTGGCCTGCAACTTTCTGTGCGACAAATTCAGACAGGAAAAATCAGTATAAATCCTTAGAAAATTATCCCCCAGTGTCTCCATCTGCTGGCGGTATTGAATAAGCATTGCTGCACTGATGGGGTATGCATTAGACGAAAAAAAAGAAGAAAAAGAAGAATAATACGCCCAGAAAAGAGGCGAAAAGGAGAAAAACGTAAAAAAACGTGAAAAAAAAGTAAGAGGAAGAGAAGGGAAAAAAAGGTGGAAATGGGTTTAAAAGTGATTTCGGCGGAGAAATATATATATATATATATATATATATATATATATATATACGCGCACACACACACATATATATAAACGTATTCTCCGTTGAGATATTGCAGCCGCTGCTGTGTCCAGGCCCAGGAGCCTTAGCACTGTGCTGTGATGTCACTCAATACCACTGACATCACTAGGTGTAAACAACATCTCTCCTTTGCTGTGTATGTGACTATGGAGCTGTTTGGTGATGTCGTCTATTATGGCCTTCATAGAAGCAACAGGAGATTGTTGCATCCATCTAGAACCCTCAGAACTACAGTGCTATGATGTCACTCACTTCCACAGGCCTTGCAGAGTGTAAACAACAACAACCCAGCTTTGTTGTGTATGTAACCATAGGGATTTGTGATGTCACCTAGAACCTTCACAGCAGCGACAGCTTTATGAGGAGCATCAGCACTGCTCTGCCTGAGCAGAACCATCACCGCCATAGGTTGTCAAATAACCCGGATTTAACCCACACAGGTAAGTCCAATGGGGTGCAGGCATGTCCTCTATGCTTACAGCTTCCCGTGGGTGTTGGTTTGATACCGTTTGGGACAGCCAAGGAGGCATCTGCAGGCAACAAAGGTAGGTGTGTGCTTGTGTGTGTGTTTCCTATGCAGATCCTAAGCCCAGTGTCACATGCAAGTAGGAGGAGTAAGAAGGGTTCCTGGCAAATCCGGGTTATGGATTGCATTTAAAAAGGCCCCGTGGGAGTGCAATGGGCCCCTGTCTTGCTGCTTAGCAATAATGGTATGGGTTTAGGTTCTGCTGTGTGTACTGGTGGTTGACTGCCCCCCAGCCCAGAGTGTGCATGGAAAATTGTCTGGCAGCCTCCCTGACAGCAAGCAGTGATAGTGCCCATGAAGGGGACCTTGTTGGGCCCGCCCCTTTCACGGTTATCGCTTCTCGGCCTTTTGGCTAAGATCAAGTGTAGTATCTGTTCTTATCAGTTTAATATCTGATACGTCCCCTATCTGGGGACCATATATTAAATGGATTTTTGAGAACGGGGGCCGATTTCGAAGCTTGCTTCCGTCGCCCTATGCATTGACCCGATATGGCAGTATCTTCGGGTACAGTGCACCACCCCCTTACAGGGTTAAAAAGAAAGATTCCTACTTTCATTGCTACCTGCTTGCTGGCTAGCCAGCTAGCCAGCCCTGTGGGCCTTGCTGCTGCTGCAGCCAAAAAACAAAAGGTGGTGCTGCTGCTGCTTCTGCTGCTTCTGCTTCTGCTTGTGTCTGGCCCCTGTTGGAGCGTCCAGGCACAGGACTTCTGCTGCTGCTGACTAAATGGCCTCCTTAATTGGATCATTTGAGTAGCCAGCACACCTGTGCAGGTAGGGCATGACATGATAGGCAGCTGCCTTGATAGCGGGTGGGTGCTGAATGTTCCTAATTGACAAAATAAGATTAATGCTTATGAAGAAATATAAAATCTCATCCCTTCCCCAATATCGCGCCACACCCCTACCCCTTAATTCCCTGGTTGAACGTGATGGACATATGTCTTTTTTCGACCGTACTAACTATGTAACTATGTAACATAACATGGGGGGGGGGGGTCTCCTGGCTGTTCACACAGGTGTGTCATTGCTGTACATTGACCATGCATTGCTTCTGTGGTATTGCAAAGGCAAAGACAAATGCTTCCAGCCATCCATTGCACTAATGGATTGGTCATCAGCTGGCTGTCTATGTCCCGCATCAATATAGACCAAAGTACAGAGGGTTAGGCTATGCTATTGTGCACCTACCTGATGCATCAGAAGGTGCGAGGCCCTTGCTAAATTCTGTGCACAGACTTTGAGATCTATACTTTAGACTGTATCTAAACCTGCTCCAACATGGACTGACATTCTGGCCTACTTTCAGCCGATGCGACTTGTCTGTCGCTGAACAGTCGCTTTTTATGTATTCAGCACCTATGTATAATGTTGTAAAAATGCTCTAGAAGCTAAAGTCGCAGAAATGTCACACATATTTGGCCTGCAACTTTCTGTGCGACAAATTCAGACAGGAAAAATCAGTATAAATCCTTAGAAAATTATCCCCCAGTGTCTCCATCTGCTGGCGGTATTGAATAAGCATTGCTGCACTGATGGGGTATGCATTAGACGAAAAAAAAGAAGAAAAAGAAGAATAATACGCCCAGAAAAGAGGCGAAAAGGAGAAAAACGTAAAAAAACGTGAAAAAAAAGTAAGAGGAAGAGAAGGGAAAAAAAGGTGGAAATGGGTTTAAAAGTGATTTCGGCGGAGAAATATATATATATATATATATATATATATATATATATATATATATACGCGCACACACACACATATATATAAACGTATTCTCCGTTGAGATATTGCAGCCGCTGCTGTGTCCAGGCCCAGGAGCCTTAGCACTGTGCTGTGATGTCACTCAATACCACTGACATCACTAGGTGTAAACAACATCTCTCCTTTGCTGTGTATGTGACTATGGAGCTGTTTGGTGATGTCGTCTATTATGGCCTTCATAGAAGCAACAGGAGATTGTTGCATCCATCTAGAACCCTCAGAACTACAGTGCTATGATGTCACTCACTTCCACAGGCCTTGCAGAGTGTAAACAACAACAACCCAGCTTTGTTGTGTATGTAACCATAGGGATTTGTGATGTCACCTAGAACCTTCACAGCAGCGACAGCTTTATGAGGAGCATCAGCACTGCTCTGCCTGAGCAGAACCATCACCGCCATAGGTTGTCAAATAACCCGGATTTAACCCACACAGGTAAGTCCAATGGGGTGCAGGCATGTCCTCTATGCTTACAGCTTCCCGTGGGTGTTGGTTTGATACCGTTTGGGGACAGCCAAGGAGGCATCTGCAGGCAACAAAGGTAGGTGTGTGCTTGTGTGTGTGTTTCCTATGCAGATCCTAAGCCCAGTGTCACATGCAAGTAGGAGGAGTAAGAAGGGTTCCTGGCAAATCCGGGTTATGGATTGCATTTAAAAAGGCCCCGTGGGAGTGCAATGGGCCCCTGTCTTGCTGCTTAGCAATAATGGTATGGGTTTAGGTTCTGCTGTGTGTACTGGTGGTTGACTGCCCCCCAGCCCAGAGTGTGCATGGAAAATTGTCTGGCAGCCTCCCTGACAGCAAGCAGTGATAGTGCCCATGAAGGGGACCTTGTTGGGCCCGCCCCTTTCACGGTTATCGCTTCTCGGCCTTTTGGCTAAGATCAAGTGTAGTATCTGTTCTTATCAGTTTAATATCTGATACGTCCCCTATCTGGGGACCATATATTAAATGGATTTTTGAGAACGGGGGCCGATTTCGAAGCTTGCTTCCGTCGCCCTATGCATTGACCCGATATGGCAGTATCTTCGGGTACAGTGCACCACCCCCTTACAGGGTTAAAAAGAAAGATTCCTACTTTCATTGCTACCTGCTTGCTGGCTAGCCAGCTAGCCAGCCCTGTGGGCCTTGCTGCTGCTGCAGCCAAAAAACAAAAGGTGGTGCTGCTGCTGCTTCTGCTGCTTCTGCTTCTGCTTGTGTCTGGCCCCTGTTGGAGCGTCCAGGCACAGGACTTCTGCTGCTGCTGACTAAATGGCCTCCTTAATTGGATCATTTGAGTAGCCAGCACACCTGTGCAGGTAGGGCATGACATGATAGGCAGCTGCCTTGATAGCGGGTGGGTGCTGAATGTTCCTAATTGACAAAATAAGATTAATGCTTATGAAGAAATATAAAATCTCATCCCTTCCCCAATATCGCGCCACACCCCTACCCCTTAATTCCCTGGTTGAACGTGATGGACATATGTCTTTTTTCGACCGTACTAACTATGTAACTATGTAACATAACATGGGGGGGGGGGGTCTCCTGGCTGTTCACACAGGTGTGTCATTGCTGTACATTGACCATGCATTGCTTCTGTGGTATTGCAAAGGCAAAGACAAATGCTTCCAGCCATCCATTGCACTAATGGATTGGTCATCAGCTGGCTGTCTATGTCCCGCATCAATATAGACCAAAGTACAGAGGGTTAGGCTATGCTATTGTGCACCTACCTGATGCATCAGAAGGTGCGAGGCCCTTGCTAAATTCTGTGCACAGACTTTGAGATCTATACTTTAGACTGTATCTAAACCTGCTCCAACATGGACTGACATTCTGGCCTACTTTCAGCCGATGCGACTTGTCTGTCGCTGAACAGTCGCTTTTTATGTATTCAGCACCTATGTATAATGTTGTAAAAATGCTCTAGAAGCTAAAGTCGCAGAAATGTCACACATATTTGGCCTGCAACTTTCTGTGCGACAAATTCAGACAGGAAAAATCAGTATAAATCCTTAGAAAATTATCCCCCAGTGTCTCCATCTGCTGGCGGTATTGAATAAGCATTGCTGCACTGATGGGGTATGCATTAGACAAAAAAAAAGAAGAAAAAGAAGAATAATACGCCCAGAAAAGAGGCGAAAAGGAGAAAAACGTAAAAAAACGTGAAAAAAAAGTAAGAGGAAGAGAAGGGAAAAAAAGGTGGAAATGGGTTTAAAAGTGATTTCGGCGGAGAAATATATATATATATATATATATATATATATATATATATATATATATATATACGCGCACACACACACATATATATAAACGTATTCTCCGTTGAGATATTGCAGCCGCTGCTGTGTCCAGGCCCAGGAGCCTTAGCACTGTGCTGTGATGTCACTCAATACCACTGACATCACTAGGTGTAAACAACATCTCTCCTTTGCTGTGTATGTGACTATGGAGCTGTTTGGTGATGTCGTCTATTATGGCCTTCATAGAAGCAACAGGAGATTGTTGCATCCATCTAGAACCCTCAGAACTACAGTGCTATGATGTCACTCACTTCCACAGGCCTTGCAGAGTGTAAACAACAACAACCCAGCTTTGTTGTGTATGTAACCATAGGGATTTGTGATGTCACCTAGAACCTTCACAGCAGCGACAGCTTTATGAGGAGCATCAGCACTGCTCTGCCTGAGCAGAACCATCACCGCCATAGGTTGTCAAATAACCCGGATTTAACCCACACAGGTAAGTCCAATGGGGTGCAGGCATGTCCTCTATGCTTACAGCTTCCCGTGGGTGTTGGTTTGATACCGTTTGGGGACAGCCAAGGAGGCATCTGCAGGCAACAAAGGTAGGTGTGTGCTTGTGTGTGTGTTTCCTATGCAGATCCTAAGCCCAGTGTCACATGCAAGTAGGAGGAGTAAGAAGGGTTCCTGGCAAATCCGGGTTATGGATTGCATTTAAAAAGGCCCCGTGGGAGTGCAATGGGCCCCTGTCTTGCTGCTTAGCAATAATGGTATGGGTTTAGGTTCTGCTGTGTGTACTGGTGGTTGACTGCCCCCCAGCCCAGAGTGTGCATGGAAAATTGTCTGGCAGCCTCCCTGACAGCAAGCAGTGATAGTGCCCATGAAGGGGACCTTGTTGGGCCCGCCCCTTTCACGGTTATCGCTTCTCGGCCTTTTGGCTAAGATCAAGTGTAGTATCTGTTCTTATCAGTTTAATATCTGATACGTCCCCTATCTGGGGACCATATATTAAATGGATTTTTGAGAACGGGGGCCGATTTCGAAGCTTGCTTCCGTCGCCCTATGCATTGACCCGATATGGCAGTATCTTCGGGTACAGTGCACCACCCCCTTACAGGGTTAAAAAGAAAGATTCCTACTTTCATTGCTACCTGCTTGCTGGCTAGCCAGCTAGCCAGCCCTGTGGGCCTTGCTGCTGCTGCAGCCAAAAAACAAAAGGTGGTGCTGCTGCTGCTTCTGCTGCTTCTGCTTCTGCTTGTGTCTGGCCCCTGTTGGAGCGTCCAGGCACAGGACTTCTGCTGCTGCTGACTAAATGGCCTCCTTAATTGGATCATTTGAGTAGCCAGCACACCTGTGCAGGTAGGGCATGACATGATAGGCAGCTGCCTTGATAGCGGGTGGGTGCTGAATGTTCCTAATTGACAAAATAAGATTAATGCTTATGAAGAAATATAAAATCTCATCCCTTCCCCAATATCGCGCCACACCCCTACCCCTTAATTCCCTGGTTGAACGTGATGGACATATGTCTTTTTTCGACCGTACTAACTATGTAACTATGTAACATAACATGGGGGGGGGGGGGTCTCCTGGCTGTTCACACAGGTGTGTCATTGCTGTACATTGACCATGCATTGCTTCTGTGGTATTGCAAAGGCAAAGACAAATGCTTCCAGCCATCCATTGCACTAATGGATTGGTCATCAGCTGGCTGTCTATGTCCCGCATCAATATAGACCAAAGTACAGAGGGTTAGGCTATGCTATTGTGCACCTACCTGATGCATCAGAAGGTGCGAGGCCCTTGCTAAATTCTGTGCACAGACTTTGAGATCTATACTTTAGACTGTATCTAAACCTGCTCCAACATGGACTGACATTCTGGCCTACTTTCAGCCGATGCGACTTGTCTGTCGCTGAACAGTCGCTTTTTATGTATTCAGCACCTATGTATAATGTTGTAAAAATGCTCTAGAAGCTAAAGTCGCAGAAATGTCACACATATTTGGCCTGCAACTTTCTGTGCGACAAATTCAGACAGGAAAAATCAGTATAAATCCTTAGAAAATTATCCCCCAGTGTCTCCATCTGCTGGCGGTATTGAATAAGCATTGCTGCACTGATGGGGTATGCATTAGACAAAAAAAAAGAAGAAAAAGAAGAATAATACGCCCAGAAAAGAGGCGAAAAGGAGAAAAACGTAAAAAAACGTGAAAAAAAAGTAAGAGGAAGAGAAGGGAAAAAAAGGTGGAAATGGGTTTAAAAGTGATTTCGGCGGAGAAATATATATATATATATATATATATATATATATATATATATATATATATATATATACGCGCACACACACACATATATATAAACGTATTCTCCGTTGAGATATTGCAGCCGCTGCTGTGTCCAGGCCCAGGAGCCTTAGCACTGTGCTGTGATGTCACTCAATACCACTGACATCACTAGGTGTAAACAACATCTCTCCTTTGCTGTGTATGTGACTATGGAGCTGTTTGGTGATGTCGTCTATTATGGCCTTCATAGAAGCAACAGGAGATTGTTGCATCCATCTAGAACCCTCAGAACTACAGTGCTATGATGTCACTCACTTCCACAGGCCTTGCAGAGTGTAAACAACAACAACCCAGCTTTGTTGTGTATGTAACCATAGGGATTTGTGATGTCACCTAGAACCTTCACAGCAGCGACAGCTTTATGAGGAGCATCAGCACTGCTCTGCCTGAGCAGAACCATCACCGCCATAGGTTGTCAAATAACCCGGATTTAACCCACACAGGTAAGTCCAATGGGGTGCAGGCATGTCCTCTATGCTTACAGCTTCCCGTGGGTGTTGGTTTGATACCGTTTGGGGACAGCCAAGGAGGCATCTGCAGGCAACAAAGGTAGGTGTGTGCTTGTGTGTGTGTTTCCTATGCAGATCCTAAGCCCAGTGTCACATGCAAGTAGGAGGAGTAAGAAGGGTTCCTGGCAAATCCGGGTTATGGATTGCATTTAAAAAGGCCCCGTGGGAGTGCAATGGGCCCCTGTCTTGCTGCTTAGCAATAATGGTATGGGTTTAGGTTCTGCTGTGTGTACTGGTGGTTGACTGCCCCCCAGCCCAGAGTGTGCATGGAAAATTGTCTGGCAGCCTCCCTGACAGCAAGCAGTGATAGTGCCCATGAAGGGGACCTTGTTGGGCCCGCCCCTTTCACGGTTATCGCTTCTCGGCCTTTTGGCTAAGATCAAGTGTAGTATCTGTTCTTATCAGTTTAATATCTGATACGTCCCCTATCTGGGGACCATATATTAAATGGATTTTTGAGAACGGGGGCCGATTTCGAAGCTTGCTTCCGTCGCCCTATGCATTGACCCGATATGGCAGTATCTTCGGGTACAGTGCACCACCCCCTTACAGGGTTAAAAAGAAAGATTCCTACTTTCATTGCTACCTGCTTGCTGGCTAGCCAGCTAGCCAGCCCTGTGGGCCTTGCTGCTGCTGCAGCCAAAAAACAAAAGGTGGTGCTGCTGCTGCTTCTGCTGCTTCTGCTTCTGCTTGTGTCTGGCCCCTGTTGGAGCGTCCAGGCACAGGACTTCTGCTGCTGCTGACTAAATGGCCTCCTTAATTGGATCATTTGAGTAGCCAGCACACCTGTGCAGGTAGGGCATGACATGATAGGCAGCTGCCTTGATAGCGGGTGGGTGCTGAATGTTCCTAATTGACAAAATAAGATTAATGCTTATGAAGAAATATAAAATCTCATCCCTTCCCCAATATCGCGCCACACCCCTACCCCTTAATTCCCTGGTTGAACGTGATGGACATATGTCTTTTTTCGACCGTACTAACTATGTAACTATGTAACATAACATGGGGGGGGGGGGGTCTCCTGGCTGTTCACACAGGTGTGTCATTGCTGTACATTGACCATGCATTGCTTCTGTGGTATTGCAAAGGCAAAGACAAATGCTTCCAGCCATCCATTGCACTAATGGATTGGTCATCAGCTGGCTGTCTATGTCCCGCATCAATATAGACCAAAGTACAGAGGGTTAGGCTATGCTATTGTGCACCTACCTGATGCATCAGAAGGTGCGAGGCCCTTGCTAAATTCTGTGCACAGACTTTGAGATCTATACTTTAGACTGTATCTAAACCTGCTCCAACATGGACTGACATTCTGGCCTACTTTCAGCCGATGCGACTTGTCTGTCGCTGAACAGTCGCTTTTTATGTATTCAGCACCTATGTATAATGTTGTAAAAATGCTCTAGAAGCTAAAGTCGCAGAAATGTCACACATATTTGGCCTGCAACTTTCTGTGCGACAAATTCAGACAGGAAAAATCAGTATAAATCCTTAGAAAATTATCCCCCAGTGTCTCCATCTGCTGGCGGTATTGAATAAGCATTGCTGCACTGATGGGGTATGCATTAGACAAAAAAAAAGAAGAAAAAGAAGAATAATACGCCCAGAAAAGAGGCGAAAAGGAGAAAAACGTAAAAAAACGTGAAAAAAAAGTAAGAGGAAGAGAAGGGAAAAAAAGGTGGAAATGGGTTTAAAAGTGATTTCGGCGGAGAATATATATATATATATATATATATATATATATATATATATATATATATATACGCGCACACACACACATATATATAAACGTATTCTCCGTTGAGATATTGCAGCCGCTGCTGTGTCCAGGCCCAGGAGCCTTAGCACTGTGCTGTGATGTCACTCAATACCACTGACATCACTAGGTGTAAACAACATCTCTCCTTTGCTGTGTATGTGACTATGGAGCTGTTTGGTGATGTCGTCTATTATGGCCTTCATAGAAGCAACAGGAGATTGTTGCATCCATCTAGAACCCTCAGAACTACAGTGCTATGATGTCACTCACTTCCACAGGCCTTGCAGAGTGTAAACAACAACAACCCAGCTTTGTTGTGTATGTAACCATAGGGATTTGTGATGTCACCTAGAACCTTCACAGCAGCGACAGCTTTATGAGGAGCATCAGCACTGCTCTGCCTGAGCAGAACCATCACCGCCATAGGTTGTCAAATAACCCGGATTTAACCCACACAGGTAAGTCCAATGGGGTGCAGGCATGTCCTCTATGCTTACAGCTTCCCGTGGGTGTTGGTTTGATACCGTTTGGGGACAGCCAAGGAGGCATCTGCAGGCAACAAAGGTAGGTGTGTGCTTGTGTGTGTGTTTCCTATGCAGATCCTAAGCCCAGTGTCACATGCAAGTAGGAGGAGTAAGAAGTGTTCCTGGCAAATCCGGGTTATGGATTGCATTTAAAAAGGCCCCGTGGGAGTGCAATGGGCCCCTGTCTTGCTGCTTAGCAATAATGGTATGGGTTTAGGTTCTGCTGTGTGTACTGGTGGTTGACTGCCCCCCAGCCCAGAGTGTGCATGGAAAATTGTCTGGCAGCCTCCCTGACAGCAAGCAGTGATAGTGCCCATGAAGGGGACCTTGTTGGGCCCGCCCCTTTCACGGTTATCGCTTCTCGGCCTTTTGGCTAAGATCAAGTGTAGTATCTGTTCTTATCAGTTTAATATCTGATACGTCCCCTATCTGGGGACCATATATTAAATGGATTTTTGAGAACGGGGGCCGATTTCGAAGCTTGCTTCCGTCGCCCTATGCATTGACCCGATATGGCAGTATCTTCGGGTACAGTGCACCACCCCCTTACAGGGTTAAAAAGAAAGATTCCTACTTTCATTGCTACCTGCTTGCTGGCTAGCCAGCTAGCCAGCCCTGTGGGCCTTGCTGCTGCTGCAGCCAAAAAACAAAAGGTGGTGCTGCTGCTGCTTCTGCTTCTGCTTGTGTCTGGCCCCTGTTGGAGCGTCCAGGCACAGGACTTCTGCTGCTGCTGACTAAATGGCCTCCTTAATTGGATCATTTGAGTAGCCAGCACACCTGTGCAGGTAGGGCATGACATGATAGGCAGCTGCCTTGATAGCGGGTGGGTGCTGAATGTTCCTAATTGACAAAATAAGATTAATGCTTATGAAGAAATATAAAATCTCATCCCTTCCCCAATATCGCGCCACACCCCTACCCCTTAATTCCCTGGTTGAACGTGATGGACATATGTCTTTTTTCGACCGTACTAACTATGTAACTATGTAACATAACATGGGGGGGGGGGGTCTCCTGGCTGTTCACACAGGTGTGTCATTGCTGTACATTGACCATGCATTGCTTCTGTGGTATTGCAAAGGCAAAGACAAATGCTTCCAGCCATCCATTGCACTAATGGATTGGTCATCAGCTGGCTGTCTATGTCCCGCATCAATATAGACCAAAGTACAGAGGGTTAGGCTATGCTATTGTGCACCTACCTGATGCATCAGAAGGTGCGAGGCCCTTGCTAAATTCTGTGCACAGACTTTGAGATCTATACTTTAGACTGTATCTAAACCTGCTCCAACATGGACTGACATTCTGGCCTACTTTCAGCCGATGCGACTTGTCTGTCGCTGAACAGTCGCTTTTTATGTATTCAGCACCTATGTATAATGTTGTAAAAATGCTCTAGAAGCTAAAGTCGCAGAAATGTCACACATATTTGGCCTGCAACTTTCTGTGCGACAAATTCAGACAGGAAAAATCAGTATAAATCCTTAGAAAATTATCCCCCAGTGTCTCCATCTGCTGGCGGTATTGAATAAGCATTGCTGCACTGATGGGGTATGCATTAGACAAAAAAAAAGAAGAAAAAGAAGAATAATACGCCCAGAAAAGAGGCGAAAAGGAGAAAAACGTAAAAAAACGTGAAAAAAAAGTAAGAGGAAGAGAAGGGAAAAAAAGGTGGAAATGGGTTTAAAAGTGATTTCGGCGGAGAAATATATATATATATATATATATATATATATATATATATATATATATATACGCGCACACACACACATATATATAAACGTATTCTCCGTTGAGATATTGCAGCCGCTGCTGTGTCCAGGCCCAGGAGCCTTAGCACTGTGCTGTGATGTCACTCAATACCACTGACATCACTAGGTGTAAACAACATCTCTCCTTTGCTGTGTATGTGACTATGGAGCTGTTTGGTGATGTCGTCTATTATGGCCTTCATAGAAGCAACAGGAGATTGTTGCATCCATCTAGAACCCTCAGAACTACAGTGCTATGATGTCACTCACTTCCACAGGCCTTGCAGAGTGTAAACAACAACAACCCAGCTTTGTTGTGTATGTAACCATAGGGATTTGTGATGTCACCTAGAACCTTCACAGCAGCGACAGCTTTATGAGGAGCATCAGCACTGCTCTGCCTGAGCAGAACCATCACCGCCATAGGTTGTCAAATAACCCGGATTTAACCCACACAGGTAAGTCCAATGGGGTGCAGGCATGTCCTCTATGCTTACAGCTTCCCGTGGGTGTTGGTTTGATACCGTTTGGGGACAGCCAAGGAGGCATCTGCAGGCAACAAAGGTAGGTGTGTGCTTGTGTGTGTGTTTCCTATGCAGATCCTAAGCCCAGTGTCACATGCAAGTAGGAGGAGTAAGAAGGGTTCCTGGCAAATCCGGGTTATGGATTGCATTTAAAAAGGCCCCGTGGGAGTGCAATGGGCCCCTGTCTTGCTGCTTAGCAATAATGGTATGGGTTTAGGTTCTGCTGTGTGTACTGGTGGTTGACTGCCCCCCAGCCCAGAGTGTGCATGGAAAATTGTCTGGCAGCCTCCCTGACAGCAAGCAGTGATAGTGCCCATGAAGGGGACCTTGTTGGGCCCGCCCCTTTCACGGTTATCGCTTCTCGGCCTTTTGGCTAAGATCAAGTGTAGTATCTGTTCTTATCAGTTTAATATCTGATACGTCCCCTATCTGGGGACCATATATTAAATGGATTTTTGAGAACGGGGGCCGATTTCGAAGCTTGCTTCCGTCGCCCTATGCATTGACCCGATATGGCAGTATCTTCGGGTACAGTGCACCACCCCCTTACAGGGTTAAAAAGAAAGATTCCTACTTTCATTGCTACCTGCTTGCTGGCTAGCCAGCTAGCCAGCCCTGTGGGCCTTGCTGCTGCTGCAGCCAAAAAACAAAAGGTGGTGCTGCTGCTGCTTCTGCTGCTTCTGCTTCTGCTTGTGTCTGGCCCCTGTTGGAGCGTCCAGGCACAGGACTTCTGCTGCTGCTGACTAAATGGCCTCCTTAATTGGATCATTTGAGTAGCCAGCACACCTGTGCAGGTAGGGCATGACATGATAGGCAGCTGCCTTGATAGCGGGTGGGTGCTGAATGTTCCTAATTGACAAAATAAGATTAATGCTTATGAAGAAATATAAAATCTCATCCCTTCCCCAATATCGCGCCACACCCCTACCCCTTAATTCCCTGGTTGAACGTGATGGACATATGTCTTTTTTCGACCGTACTAACTATGTAACTATGTAACATAACATGGGGGGGGGGGGTCTCCTGGCTGTTCACACAGGTGTGTCATTGCTGTACATTGACCATGCATTGCTTCTGTGGTATTGCAAAGGCAAAGACAAATGCTTCCAGCCATCCATTGCACTAATGGATTGGTCATCAGCTGGCTGTCTATGTCCCGCATCAATATAGACCAAAGTACAGAGGGTTAGGCTATGCTATTGTGCACCTACCTGATGCATCAGAAGGTGCGAGGCCCTTGCTAAATTCTGTGCACAGACTTTGAGATCTATACTTTAGACTGTATCTAAACCTGCTCCAACATGGACTGACATTCTGGCCTACTTTCAGCCGATGCGACTTGTCTGTCGCTGAACAGTCGCTTTTTATGTATTCAGCACCTATGTATAATGTTGTAAAAATGCTCTAGAAGCTAAAGTCGCAGAAATGTCACACATATTTGGCCTGCAACTTTCTGTGCGACAAATTCAGACAGGAAAAATCAGTATAAATCCTTAGAAAATTATCCCCCAGTGTCTCCATCTGCTGGCGGTATTGAATAAGCATTGCTGCACTGATGGGGTATGCATTAGACAAAAAAAAAGAAGAAAAAGAAGAATAATACGCCCAGAAAAGAGGCGAAAAGGAGAAAAACGTAAAAAAACGTGAAAAAAAAGTAAGAGGAAGAGAAGGGAAAAAAAGGTGGAAATGGGTTTAAAAGTGATTTCGGCGGAGAAATATATATATATATATATATATATATATATATATATATATATACGCGCACACACACACATATATATAAACGTATTCTCCGTTGAGATATTGCAGCCGCTGCTGTGTCCAGGCCCAGGAGCCTTAGCACTGTGCTGTGATGTCACTCAATACCACTGACATCACTAGGTGTAAACAACATCTCTCCTTTGCTGTGTATGTGACTATGGAGCTGTTTGGTGATGTCGTCTATTATGGCCTTCATAGAAGCAACAGGAGATTGTTGCATCCATCTAGAACCCTCAGAACTACAGTGCTATGATGTCACTCACTTCCACAGGCCTTGCAGAGTGTAAACAACAACAACCCAGCTTTGTTGTGTATGTAACCATAGGGATTTGTGATGTCACCTAGAACCTTCACAGCAGCGACAGCTTTATGAGGAGCATCAGCACTGCTCTGCCTGAGCAGAACCATCACCGCCATAGGTTGTCAAATAACCCGGATTTAACCCACACAGGTAAGTCCAATGGGGTGCAGGCATGTCCTCTATGCTTACAGCTTCCCGTGGGTGTTGGTTTGATACCGTTTGGGGACAGCCAAGGAGGCATCTGCAGGCAACAAAGGTAGGTGTGTGCTTGTGTGTGTGTTTCCTATGCAGATCCTAAGCCCAGTGTCACATGCAAGTAGGAGGAGTAAGAAGGGTTCCTGGCAAATCCGGGTTATGGATTGCATTTAAAAAGGCCCCGTGGGAGTGCAATGGGCCCCTGTCTTGCTGCTTAGCAATAATGGTATGGGTTTAGGTTCTGCTGTGTGTACTGGTGGTTGACTGCCCCCCAGCCCAGAGTGTGCATGGAAAATTGTCTGGCAGCCTCCCTGACAGCAAGCAGTGATAGTGCCCATGAAGGGGACCTTGTTGGGCCCGCCCCTTTCACGGTTATCGCTTCTCGGCCTTTTGGCTAAGATCAAGTGTAGTATCTGTTCTTATCAGTTTAATATCTGATACGTCCCCTATCTGGGGACCATATATTAAATGGATTTTTGAGAACGGGGGCCGATTTCGAAGCTTGCTTCCGTCGCCCTATGCATTGACCCGATATGGCAGTATCTTCGGGTACAGTGCACCACCCCCTTACAGGGTTAAAAAGAAAGATTCCTACTTTCATTGCTACCTGCTTGCTGGCTAGCCAGCTAGCCAGCCCTGTGGGCCTTGCTGCTGCTGCAGCCAAAAAACAAAAGGTGGTGCTGCTGCTGCTTCTGCTGCTTCTGCTTCTGCTTGTGTCTGGCCCCTGTTGGAGCGTCCAGGCACAGGACTTCTGCTGCTGCTGACTAAATGGCCTCCTTAATTGGATCATTTGAGTAGCCAGCACACCTGTGCAGGTAGGGCATGACATGATAGGCAGCTGCCTTGATAGCGGGTGGGTGCTGAATGTTCCTAATTGACAAAATAAGATTAATGCTTATGAAGAAATATAAAATCTCATCCCTTCCCCAATATCGCGCCACACCCCTACCCCTTAATTCCCTGGTTGAACGTGATGGACATATGTCTTTTTTCGACCGTACTAACTATGTAACTATGTAACATAACATGGGGGGGGGGGGTCTCCTGGCTGTTCACACAGGTGTGTCATTGCTGTACATTGACCATGCATTGCTTCTGTGGTATTGCAAAGGCAAAGACAAATGCTTCCAGCCATCCATTGCACTAATGGATTGGTCATCAGCTGGCTGTCTATGTCCCGCATCAATATAGACCAAAGTACAGAGGGTTAGGCTATGCTATTGTGCACCTACCTGATGCATCAGAAGGTGCGAGGCCCTTGCTAAATTCTGTGCACAGACTTTGAGATCTATACTTTAGACTGTATCTAAACCTGCTCCAACATGGACTGACATTCTGGCCTACTTTCAGCCGATGCGACTTGTCTGTCGCTGAACAGTCGCTTTTTATGTATTCAGCACCTATGTATAATGTTGTAAAAATGCTCTAGAAGCTAAAGTCGCAGAAATGTCACACATATTTGGCCTGCAACTTTCTGTGCGACAAATTCAGACAGGAAAAATCAGTATAAATCCTTAGAAAATTATCCCCCAGTGTCTCCATCTGCTGGCGGTATTGAATAAGCATTGCTGCACTGATGGGGTATGCATTAGACAAAAAAAAAGAAGAAAAAGAAGAATAATACGCCCAGAAAAGAGGCGAAAAGGAGAAAAACGTAAAAAAACGTGAAAAAAAAGTAAGAGGAAGAGAAGGGAAAAAAAGGTGGAAATGGGTTTAAAAGTGATTTCGGCGGAGAAATATATATATATATATATATATATATATATATATATATATACGCGCACACACACACATATATATAAACGTATTCTCCGTTGAGATATTGCAGCCGCTGCTGTGTCCAGGCCCAGGAGCCTTAGCACTGTGCTGTGATGTCACTCAATACCACTGACATCACTAGGTGTAAACAACATCTCTCCTTTGCTGTGTATGTGACTATGGAGCTGTTTGGTGATGTCGTCTATTATGGCCTTCATAGAAGCAACAGGAGATTGTTGCATCCATCTAGAACCCTCAGAACTACAGTGCTATGATGTCACTCACTTCCACAGGCCTTGCAGAGTGTAAACAACAACAACCCAGCTTTGTTGTGTATGTAACCATAGGGATTTGTGATGTCACCTAGAACCTTCACAGCAGCGACAGCTTTATGAGGAGCATCAGCACTGCTCTGCCTGAGCAGAACCATCACCGCCATAGGTTGTCAAATAACCCGGATTTAACCCACACAGGTAAGTCCAATGGGGTGCAGGCATGTCCTCTATGCTTACAGCTTCCCGTGGGTGTTGGTTTGATACCGTTTGGGGACAGCCAAGGAGGCATCTGCAGGCAACAAAGGTAGGTGTGTGCTTGTGTGTGTGTTTCCTATGCAGATCCTAAGCCCAGTGTCACATGCAAGTAGGAGGAGTAAGAAGGGTTCCTGGCAAATCCGGGTTATGGATTGCATTTAAAAAGGCCCCGTGGGAGTGCAATGGGCCCCTGTCTTGCTGCTTAGCAATAATGGTATGGGTTTAGGTTCTGCTGTGTGTACTGGTGGTTGACTGCCCCCCAGCCCAGAGTGTGCATGGAAAATTGTCTGGCAGCCTCCCTGACAGCAAGCAGTGATAGTGCCCATGAAGGGGACCTTGTTGGGCCCGCCCCTTTCACGGTTATCGCTTCTCGGCCTTTTGGCTAAGATCAAGTGTAGTATCTGTTCTTATCAGTTTAATATCTGATACGTCCCCTATCTGGGGACCATATATTAAATGGATTTTTGAGAACGGGGGCCGATTTCGAAGCTTGCTTCCGTCGCCCTATGCATTGACCCGATATGGCAGTATCTTCGGGTACAGTGCACCACCCCCTTACAGGGTTAAAAAGAAAGATTCCTACTTTCATTGCTACCTGCTTGCTGGCTAGCCAGCTAGCCAGCCCTGTGGGCCTTGCTGCTGCTGCAGCCAAAAAACAAAAGGTGGTGCTGCTGCTGCTTCTGCTGCTTCTGCTTCTGCTTGTGTCTGGCCCCTGTTGGAGCGTCCAGGCACAGGACTTCTGCTGCTGCTGACTAAATGGCCTCCTTAATTGGATCATTTGAGTAGCCAGCACACCTGTGCAGGTAGGGCATGACATGATAGGCAGCTGCCTTGATAGCGGGTGGGTGCTGAATGTTCCTAATTGACAAAATAAGATTAATGCTTATGAAGAAATATAAAATCTCATCCCTTCCCCAATATCGCGCCACACCCCTACCCCTTAATTCCCTGGTTGAACGTGATGGACATATGTCTTTTTTCGACCGTACTAACTATGTAACTATGTAACATAACATGGGGGGGGGGGGTCTCCTGGCTGTTCACACAGGTGTGTCATTGCTGTACATTGACCATGCATTGCTTCTGTGGTATTGCAAAGGCAAAGACAAATGCTTCCAGCCATCCATTGCACTAATGGATTGGTCATCAGCTGGCTGTCTATGTCCCGCATCAATATAGACCAAAGTACAGAGGGTTAGGCTATGCTATTGTGCACCTACCTGATGCATCAGAAGGTGCGAGGCCCTTGCTAAATTCTGTGCACAGACTTTGAGATCTATACTTTAGACTGTATCTAAACCTGCTCCAACATGGACTGACATTCTGGCCTACTTTCAGCCGATGCGACTTGTCTGTCGCTGAACAGTCGCTTTTTATGTATTCAGCACCTATGTATAATGTTGTAAAAATGCTCTAGAAGCTAAAGTCGCAGAAATGTCACACATATTTGGCCTGCAACTTTCTGTGCGACAAATTCAGACAGGAAAAATCAGTATAAATCCTTAGAAAATTATCCCCCAGTGTCTCCATCTGCTGGCGGTATTGAATAAGCATTGCTGCACTGATGGGGTATGCATTAGACAAAAAAAAAGAAGAAAAAGAAGAATAATACGCCCAGAAAAGAGGCGAAAAGGAGAAAAACGTAAAAAAACGTGAAAAAAAAGTAAGAGGAAGAGAAGGGAAAAAAAGGTGGAAATGGGTTTAAAAGTGATTTCGGCGGAGAAATATATATATATATATATATATATATATATATATATATATACGCGCACACACACACATATATATAAACGTATTCTCCGTTGAGATATTGCAGCCGCTGCTGTGTCCAGGCCCAGGAGCCTTAGCACTGTGCTGTGATGTCACTCAATACCACTGACATCACTAGGTGTAAACAACATCTCTCCTTTGCTGTGTATGTGACTATGGAGCTGTTTGGTGATGTCGTCTATTATGGCCTTCATAGAAGCAACAGGAGATTGTTGCATCCATCTAGAACCCTCAGAACTACAGTGCTATGATGTCACTCACTTCCACAGGCCTTGCAGAGTGTAAACAACAACAACCCAGCTTTGTTGTGTATGTAACCATAGGGATTTGTGATGTCACCTAGAACCTTCACAGCAGCGACAGCTTTATGAGGAGCATCAGCACTGCTCTGCCTGAGCAGAACCATCACCGCCATAGGTTGTCAAATAACCCGGATTTAACCCACACAGGTAAGTCCAATGGGGTGCAGGCATGTCCTCTATGCTTACAGCTTCCCGTGGGTGTTGGTTTGATACCGTTTGGGGACAGCCAAGGAGGCATCTGCAGGCAACAAAGGTAGGTGTGTGCTTGTGTGTGTGTTTCCTATGCAGATCCTAAGCCCAGTGTCACATGCAAGTAGGAGGAGTAAGAAGGGTTCCTGGCAAATCCGGGTTATGGATTGCATTTAAAAAGGCCCCGTGGGAGTGCAATGGGCCCCTGTCTTGCTGCTTAGCAATAATGGTATGGGTTTAGGTTCTGCTGTGTGTACTGGTGGTTGACTGCCCCCCAGCCCAGAGTGTGCATGGAAAATTGTCTGGCAGCCTCCCTGACAGCAAGCAGTGATAGTGCCCATGAAGGGGACCTTGTTGGGCCCGCCCCTTTCACGGTTATCGCTTCTCGGCCTTTTGGCTAAGATCAAGTGTAGTATCTGTTCTTATCAGTTTAATATCTGATACGTCCCCTATCTGGGGACCATATATTAAATGGATTTTTGAGAACGGGGGCCGATTTCGAAGCTTGCTTCCGTCGCCCTATGCATTGACCCGATATGGCAGTATCTTCGGGTACAGTGCACCACCCCCTTACAGGGTTAAAAAGAAAGATTCCTACTTTCATTGCTACCTGCTTGCTGGCTAGCCAGCTAGCCAGCCCTGTGGGCCTTGCTGCTGCTGCAGCCAAAAAACAAAAGGTGGTGCTGCTGCTGCTTCTGCTGCTTCTGCTTCTGCTTGTGTCTGGCCCCTGTTGGAGCGTCCAGGCACAGGACTTCTGCTGCTGCTGACTAAATGGCCTCCTTAATTGGATCATTTGAGTAGCCAGCACACCTGTGCAGGTAGGGCATGACATGATAGGCAGCTGCCTTGATAGCGGGTGGGTGCTGAATGTTCCTAATTGACAAAATAAGATTAATGCTTATGAAGAAATATAAAATCTCATCCCTTCCCCAATATCGCGCCACACCCCTACCCCTTAATTCCCTGGTTGAACGTGATGGACATATGTCTTTTTTCGACCGTACTAACTATGTAACTATGTAACATAACATGGGGGGGGGGGGTCTCCTGGCTGTTCACACAGGTGTGTCATTGCTGTACATTGACCATGCATTGCTTCTGTGGTATTGCAAAGGCAAAGACAAATGCTTCCAGCCATCCATTGCACTAATGGATTGGTCATCAGCTGGCTGTCTATGTCCCGCATCAATATAGACCAAAGTACAGAGGGTTAGGCTATGCTATTGTGCACCTACCTGATGCATCAGAAGGTGCGAGGCCCTTGCTAAATTCTGTGCACAGACTTTGAGATCTATACTTTAGACTGTATCTAAACCTGCTCCAACATGGACTGACATTCTGGCCTACTTTCAGCCGATGCGACTTGTCTGTCGCTGAACAGTCGCTTTTTATGTATTCAGCACCTATGTATAATGTTGTAAAAATGCTCTAGAAGCTAAAGTCGCAGAAATGTCACACATATTTGGCCTGCAACTTTCTGTGCGACAAATTCAGACAGGAAAAATCAGTATAAATCCTTAGAAAATTATCCCCCAGTGTCTCCATCTGCTGGCGGTATTGAATAAGCATTGCTGCACTGATGGGGTATGCATTAGACAAAAAAAAAGAAGAAAAAGAAGAATAATACGCCCAGAAAAGAGGCGAAAAGGAGAAAAACGTAAAAAAACGTGAAAAAAAAGTAAGAGGAAGAGAAGGGAAAAAAAGGTGGAAATGGGTTTAAAAGTGATTTCGGCGGAGAAATATATATATATATATATATATATATATATATATATATATATATACGCGCACACACACACATATATATAAACGTATTCTCCGTTGAGATATTGCAGCCGCTGCTGTGTCCAGGCCCAGGAGCCTTAGCACTGTGCTGTGATGTCACTCAATACCACTGACATCACTAGGTGTAAACAACATCTCTCCTTTGCTGTGTATGTGACTATGGAGCTGTTTGGTGATGTCGTCTATTATGGCCTTCATAGAAGCAACAGGAGATTGTTGCATCCATCTAGAACCCTCAGAACTACAGTGCTATGATGTCACTCACTTCCACAGGCCTTGCAGAGTGTAAACAACAACAACCCAGCTTTGTTGTGTATGTAACCATAGGGATTTGTGATGTCACCTAGAACCTTCACAGCAGCGACAGCTTTATGAGGAGCATCAGCACTGCTCTGCCTGAGCAGAACCATCACCGCCATAGGTTGTCAAATAACCCGGATTTAACCCACACAGGTAAGTCCAATGGGGTGCAGGCATGTCCTCTATGCTTACAGCTTCCCGTGGGTGTTGGTTTGATACCGTTTGGGGACAGCCAAGGAGGCATCTGCAGGCAACAAAGGTAGGTGTGTGCTTGTGTGTGTGTTTCCTATGCAGATCCTAAGCCCAGTGTCACATGCAAGTAGGAGGAGTAAGAAGGGTTCCTGGCAAATCCGGGTTATGGATTGCATTTAAAAAGGCCCCGTGGGAGTGCAATGGGCCCCTGTCTTGCTGCTTAGCAATAATGGTATGGGTTTAGGTTCTGCTGTGTGTACTGGTGGTTGACTGCCCCCCAGCCCAGAGTGTGCATGGAAAATTGTCTGGCAGCCTCCCTGACAGCAAGCAGTGATAGTGCCCATGAAGGGGACCTTGTTGGGCCCGCCCCTTTCACGGTTATCGCTTCTCGGCCTTTTGGCTAAGATCAAGTGTAGTATCTGTTCTTATCAGTTTAATATCTGATACGTCCCCTATCTGGGGACCATATATTAAATGGATTTTTGAGAACGGGGGCCGATTTCGAAGCTTGCTTCCGTCGCCCTATGCATTGACCCGATATGGCAGTATCTTCGGGTACAGTGCACCACCCCCTTACAGGGTTAAAAAGAAAGATTCCTACTTTCATTGCTACCTGCTTGCTGGCTAGCCAGCTAGCCAGCCCTGTGGGCCTTGCTGCTGCTGCAGCCAAAAAACAAAAGGTGGTGCTGCTGCTGCTTCTGCTGCTTCTGCTTCTGCTTGTGTCTGGCCCCTGTTGGAGCGTCCAGGCACAGGACTTCTGCTGCTGCTGACTAAATGGCCTCCTTAATTGGATCATTTGAGTAGCCAGCACACCTGTGCAGGTAGGGCATGACATGATAGGCAGCTGCCTTGATAGCGGGTGGGTGCTGAATGTTCCTAATTGACAAAATAAGATTAATGCTTATGAAGAAATATAAAATCTCATCCCTTCCCCAATATCGCGCCACACCCCTACCCCTTAATTCCCTGGTTGAACGTGATGGACATATGTCTTTTTTCGACCGTACTAACTATGTAACTATGTAACATAACATGGGGGGGGGGGGTCTCCTGGCTGTTCACACAGGTGTGTCATTGCTGTACATTGACCATGCATTGCTTCTGTGGTATTGCAAAGGCAAAGACAAATGCTTCCAGCCATCCATTGCACTAATGGATTGGTCATCAGCTGGCTGTCTATGTCCCGCATCAATATAGACCAAAGTACAGAGGGTTAGGCTATGCTATTGTGCACCTACCTGATGCATCAGAAGGTGCGAGGCCCTTGCTAAATTCTGTGCACAGACTTTGAGATCTATACTTTAGACTGTATCTAAACCTGCTCCAACATGGACTGACATTCTGGCCTACTTTCAGCCGATGCGACTTGTCTGTCGCTGAACAGTCGCTTTTTATGTATTCAGCACCTATGTATAATGTTGTAAAAATGCTCTAGAAGCTAAAGTCGCAGAAATGTCACACATATTTGGCCTGCAACTTTCTGTGCGACAAATTCAGACAGGAAAAATCAGTATAAATCCTTAGAAAATTATCCCCCAGTGTCTCCATCTGCTGGCGGTATTGAATAAGCATTGCTGCACTGATGGGGTATGCATTAGACAAAAAAAAAGAAGAAAAAGAAGAATAATACGCCCAGAAAAGAGGCGAAAAGGAGAAAAACGTAAAAAAACGTGAAAAAAAAGTAAGAGGAAGAGAAGGGAAAAAAAGGTGGAAATGGGTTTAAAAGTGATTTCGGCGGAGAAATATATATATATATATATATATATATATATATATATATATATACGCGCACACACACACATATATATAAACGTATTCTCCGTTGAGATATTGCAGCCGCTGCTGTGTCCAGGCCCAGGAGCCTTAGCACTGTGCTGTGATGTCACTCAATACCACTGACATCACTAGGTGTAAACAACATCTCTCCTTTGCTGTGTATGTGACTATGGAGCTGTTTGGTGATGTCGTCTATTATGGCCTTCATAGAAGCAACAGGAGATTGTTGCATCCATCTAGAACCCTCAGAACTACAGTGCTATGATGTCACTCACTTCCACAGGCCTTGCAGAGTGTAAACAACAACAACCCAGCTTTGTTGTGTATGTAACCATAGGGATTTGTGATGTCACCTAGAACCTTCACAGCAGCGACAGCTTTATGAGGAGCATCAGCACTGCTCTGCCTGAGCAGAACCATCACCGCCATAGGTTGTCAAATAACCCGGATTTAACCCACACAGGTAAGTCCAATGGGGTGCAGGCATGTCCTCTATGCTTAC
Organism: Hyla sarda; assembly: GCF_029499605.1. Classification (NCBI taxonomy): domain Eukaryota; kingdom Metazoa; phylum Chordata; class Amphibia; order Anura; family Hylidae; genus Hyla; species Hyla sarda. Next base: position 5,828 of record NW_026609477.1, on the reverse strand, counting down.
AGCTTCCCGTGGGTGTTGGTTTGATACCGTTTGGGGACAGCCAAGGAGGCATCTGCAGGCAACAAAGGTAGGTGTGTGCTTGTGTGTGTGTTTCCTATGCAGATCCTAAGCCCAGTGTCACATGCAAGTAGGAGGAGTAAGAAGGGTTCCTGGCAAATCCGGGTTATGGATTGCATTTAAAAAGGCCCCGTGGGAGTGCAATGGGCCCCTGTCTTGCTGCTTAGCAATAATGGTATGGGTTTAGGTTCTGCTGTGTGTACTGGTGGTTGACTGCCCCCCAGCCCAGAGTGTGCATGGAAAATTGTCTGGCAGCCTCCCTGACAGCAAGCAGTGATAGTGCCCATGAAGGGGACCTTGTTGGGCCCGCCCCTTTCACGGTTATCGCTTCTCGGCCTTTTGGCTAAGATCAAGTGTAGTATCTGTTCTTATCAGTTTAATATCTGATACGTCCCCTATCTGGGGACCATATATTAAATGGATTTTTGAGAACGGGGGCCGATTTCGAAGCTTGCTTCCGTCGCCCTATGCATTGACCCGATATGGCAGTATCTTCGGGTACAGTGCACCACCCCCTTACAGGGTTAAAAAGAAAGATTCCTACTTTCATTGCTACCTGCTTGCTGGCTAGCCAGCTAGCCAGCCCTGTGGGCCTTGCTGCTGCTGCAGCCAAAAAACAAAAGGTGGTGCTGCTGCTGCTTCTGCTGCTTCTGCTTCTGCTTGTGTCTGGCCCCTGTTGGAGCGTCCAGGCACAGGACTTCTGCTGCTGCTGACTAAATGGCCTCCTTAATTGGATCATTTGAGTAGCCAGCACACCTGTGCAGGTAGGGCATGACATGATAGGCAGCTGCCTTGATAGCGGGTGGGTGCTGAATGTTCCTAATTGACAAAATAAGATTAATGCTTATGAAGAAATATAAAATCTCATCCCTTCCCCAATATCGCGCCACACCCCTACCCCTTAATTCCCTGGTTGAACGTGATGGACATATGTCTTTTTTCGACCGTACTAACTATGTAACTATGTAACATAACATGGGGGGGGGGGGTCTCCTGGCTGTTCACACAGGTGTGTCATTGCTGTACATTGACCATGCATTGCTTCTGTGGTATTGCAAAGGCAAAGACAAATGCTTCCAGCCATCCATTGCACTAATGGATTGGTCATCAGCTGGCTGTCTATGTCCCGCATCAATATAGACCAAAGTACAGAGGGTTAGGCTATGCTATTGTGCACCTACCTGATGCATCAGAAGGTGCGAGGCCCTTGCTAAATTCTGTGCACAGACTTTGAGATCTATACTTTAGACTGTATCTAAACCTGCTCCAACATGGACTGACATTCTGGCCTACTTTCAGCCGATGCGACTTGTCTGTCGCTGAACAGTCGCTTTTTATGTATTCAGCACCTATGTATAATGTTGTAAAAATGCTCTAGAAGCTAAAGTCGCAGAAATGTCACACATATTTGGCCTGCAACTTTCTGTGCGACAAATTCAGACAGGAAAAATCAGTATAAATCCTTAGAAAATTATCCCCCAGTGTCTCCATCTGCTGGCGGTATTGAATAAGCATTGCTGCACTGATGGGGTATGCATTAGACGAAAAAAAAGAAGAAAAAGAAGAATAATACGCCCAGAAAAGAGGCGAAAAGGAGAAAAACGTAAAAAAACGTGAAAAAAAAGTAAGAGGAAGAGAAGGGAAAAAAAGGTGGAAATGGGTTTAAAAGTGATTTCGGCGGAGAAATATATATATATATATATATATATATATATACTATATATATATATACGCGCACACACACACATATATATAAACGTATTCTCCGTTGAGATATTGCAGCCGCTGCTGTGTCCAGGCCCAGGAGCCTTAGCACTGTGCTGTGATGTCACTCAATACCACTGACATCACTAGGTGTAAACAACATCTCTCCTTTGCTGTGTATGTGACTATGGAGCTGTTTGGTGATGTCGTCTATTATGGCCTTCATAGAAGCAACAGGAGATTGTTGCATCCATCTAGAACCCTCAGAACTACAGTGCTATGATGTCACTCACTTCCACAGGCCTTGCAGAGTGTAAACAACAACAACCCAGCTTTGTTGTGTATGTAACCATAGGGATTTGTGATGTCACCTAGAACCTTCACAGCAGCGACAGCTTTATGAGGAGCATCAGCACTGCTCTGCCTGAGCAGAACCATCACCGCCATAGGTTGTCAAATAACCCGGATTTAACCCACACAGGTAAGTCCAATGGGGTGCAGGCATGTCCTCTATGCTTACAGCTTCCCGTGGGTGTTGGTTTGATACCGTTTGGGGACAGCCAAGGAGGCATCTGCAGGCAACAAAGGTAGGTGTGTGCTTGTGTGTGTGTTTCCTATGCAGATCCTAAGCCCAGTGTCACATGCAAGTAGGAGGAGTAAGAAGGGTTCCTGGCAAATCCGGGTTATGGATTGCATTTAAAAAGGCCCCGTGGGAGTGCAATGGGCCCCTGTCTTGCTGCTTAGCAATAATGGTATGGGTTTAGGTTCTGCTGTGTGTACTGGTGGTTGACTGCCCCCCAGCCCAGAGTGTGCATGGAAAATTGTCTGGCAGCCTCCCTGACAGCAAGCAGTGATAGTGCCCATGAAGGGGACCTTGTTGGGCCCGCCCCTTTCACGGTTATCGCTTCTCGGCCTTTTGGCTAAGATCAAGTGTAGTATCTGTTCTTATCAGTTTAATATCTGATACGTCCCCTATCTGGGGACCATATATTAAATGGATTTTTGAGAACGGGGGCCGATTTCGAAGCTTGCTTCCGTCGCCCTATGCATTGACCCGATATGGCAGTATCTTCGGGTACAGTGCACCACCCCCTTACAGGGTTAAAAAGAAAGATTCCTACTTTCATTGCTACCTGCTTGCTGGCTAGCCAGCTAGCCAGCCCTGTGGGCCTTGCTGCTGCTGCAGCCAAAAAACAAAAGGTGGTGCTGCTGCTGCTTCTGCTGCTTCTGCTTCTGCTTGTGTCTGGCCCCTGTTGGAGCGTCCAGGCACAGGACTTCTGCTGCTGCTGACTAAATGGCCTCCTTAATTGGATCATTTGAGTAGCCAGCACACCTGTGCAGGTAGGGCATGACATGATAGGCAGCTGCCTTGATAGCGGGTGGGTGCTGAATGTTCCTAATTGACAAAATAAGATTAATGCTTATGAAGAAATATAAAATCTCATCCCTTCCCCAATATCGCGCCACACCCCTACCCCTTAATTCCCTGGTTGAACGTGATGGACATATGTCTTTTTTCGACCGTACTAACTATGTAACTATGTAACATAACATGGGGGGGGGGGGGTCTCCTGGCTGTTCACACAGGTGTGTCATTGCTGTACATTGACCATGCATTGCTTCTGTGGTATTGCAAAGGCAAAGACAAATGCTTCCAGCCATCCATTGCACTAATGGATTGGTCATCAGCTGGCTGTCTATGTCCCGCATCAATATAGACCAAAGTACAGAGGGTTAGGCTATGCTATTGTGCACCTACCTGATGCATCAGAAGGTGCGAGGCCCTTGCTAAATTCTGTGCACAGACTTTGAGATCTATACTTTAGACTGTATCTAAACCTGCTCCAACATGGACTGACATTCTGGCCTACTTTCAGCCGATGCGACTTGTCTGTCGCTGAACAGTCGCTTTTTATGTATTCAGCACCTATGTATAATGTTGTAAAAATGCTCTAGAAGCTAAAGTCGCAGAAATGTCACACATATTTGGCCTGCAACTTTCTGTGCGACAAATTCAGACAGGAAAAATCAGTATAAATCCTTAGAAAATTATCCCCCAGTGTCTCCATCTGCTGGCGGTATTGAATAAGCATTGCTGCACTGATGGGGTATGCATTAGACGAAAAAAAAGAAGAAAAAGAAGAATAATACGCCCAGAAAAGAGGCGAAAAGGAGAAAAACGTAAAAAAACGTGAAAAAAAAGTAAGAGGAAGAGAAGGGAAAAAAAGGTGGAAATGGGTTTAAAAGTGATTTCGGCGGAGAAATATATATATATATATATATATATATATATATATATATATATATACGCGCACACACACACATATATATAAACGTATTCTCCGTTGAGATATTGCAGCCGCTGCTGTGTCCAGGCCCAGGAGCCTTAGCACTGTGCTGTGATGTCACTCAATACCACTGACATCACTAGGTGTAAACAACATCTCTCCTTTGCTGTGTATGTGACTATGGAGCTGTTTGGTGATGTCGTCTATTATGGCCTTCATAGAAGCAACAGGAGATTGTTGCATCCATCTAGAACCCTCAGAACTACAGTGCTATGATGTCACTCACTTCCACAGGCCTTGCAGAGTGTAAACAACAACAACCCAGCTTTGTTGTGTATGTAACCATAGGGATTTGTGATGTCACCTAGAACCTTCACAGCAGCGACAGCTTTATGAGGAGCATCAGCACTGCTCTGCCTGAGCAGAACCATCACCGCCATAGGTTGTCAAATAACCCGGATTTAACCCACACAGGTAAGTCCAATGGGGTGCAGGCATGTCCTCTATGCTTACAGCTTCCCGTGGGTGTTGGTTTGATACCGTTTGGGGACAGCCAAGGAGGCATCTGCAGGCAACAAAGGTAGGTGTGTGCTTGTGTGTGTGTTTCCTATGCAGATCCTAAGCCCAGTGTCACATGCAAGTAGGAGGAGTAAGAAGGGTTCCTGGCAAATCCGGGTTATGGATTGCATTTAAAAAGGCCCCGTGGGAGTGCAATGGGCCCCTGTCTTGCTGCTTAGCAATAATGGTATGGGTTTAGGTTCTGCTGTGTGTACTGGTGGTTGACTGCCCCCCAGCCCAGAGTGTGCATGGAAAATTGTCTGGCAGCCTCCCTGACAGCAAGCAGTGATAGTGCCCATGAAGGGGACCTTGTTGGGCCCGCCCCTTTCACGGTTATCGCTTCTCGGCCTTTTGGCTAAGATCAAGTGTAGTATCTGTTCTTATCAGTTTAATATCTGATACGTCCCCTATCTGGGGACCATATATTAAATGGATTTTTGAGAACGGGGGCCGATTTCGAAGCTTGCTTCCGTCGCCCTATGCATTGACCCGATATGGCAGTATCTTCGGGTACAGTGCACCACCCCCTTACAGGGTTAAAAAGAAAGATTCCTACTTTCATTGCTACCTGCTTGCTGGCTAGCCAGCTAGCCAGCCCTGTGGGCCTTGCTGCTGCTGCAGCCAAAAAACAAAAGGTGGTGCTGCTGCTGCTTCTGCTGCTTCTGCTTCTGCTTGTGTCTGGCCCCTGTTGGAGCGTCCAGGCACAGGACTTCTGCTGCTGCTGACTAAATGGCCTCCTTAATTGGATCATTTGAGTAGCCAGCACACCTGTGCAGGTAGGGCATGACATGATAGGCAGCTGCCTTGATAGCGGGTGGGTGCTGAATGTTCCTAATTGACAAAATAAGATTAATGCTTATGAAGAAATATAAAATCTCATCCCTTCCCCAATATCGCGCCACACCCCTACCCCTTAATTCCCTGGTTGAACGTGATGGACATATGTCTTTTTTCGACCGTACTAACTATGTAACTATGTAACATAACATGGGGGGGGGGGGTCTCCTGGCTGTTCACACAGGTGTGTCATTGCTGTACATTGACCATGCATTGCTTCTGTGGTATTGCAAAGGCAAAGACAAATGCTTCCAGCCATCCATTGCACTAATGGATTGGTCATCAGCTGGCTGTCTATGTCCCGCATCAATATAGACCAAAGTACAGAGGGTTAGGCTATGCTATTGTGCACCTACCTGATGCATCAGAAGGTGCGAGGCCCTT
>NW_026609475.1:0-31228 GCF_029499605.1 Hyla sarda | reverse complement strand
TGGGCAACTCAGAAACTTTTCCAGGAAAATATGCTGAGTTGCCCATAGCAACCAATCAGATCGCTTCTTTCATTTTGCAAAGGCATTGTGAAAAATGAAAGAAGCAATCTGGTTGCTATGGGCAACTGCACAACTCTTCCTCTACACTGGTCTTGATGAATCTCCCCCATAGAGGGAGATTTATCAAAACCTGCCCAGAGGAAAAGTTTCTGAGTTGCCCATAGCAACCAATCAGATCGCTTCTTTCATTTTTGAAAAAGCCTCTGAAAAATGAAGGATATTTTTGAGATTTTGGAAGCTGGGATACTCACTACACCCATGCATATCTAGATAATTAAGTATGGGGGGAACTTAAATTTATTTTTTAAATCACATGGAGTTTTGACTTTACTTCATTATGGTCGAATAAAGCACTTAAAGAGTTCCTTAAAATTAAAGATTCACTCTTTTGGATGAAAAGGGGCTTATTTATGTAAATCAATTATACGCTTTAGGTCAAATAAAGTCGTTTGAAGAGATAGCCCATAAGTGTGTGGGGGGAAGACAATCACAAACATTGTTTTTTACAAATAAGTAACACAGATCATAAAGCAATAAAAGGAGAGATTGGAGATTTCAGGGATTCTATATATAAGAAAAGTTTAATTAGACTATTTCCTTATGCAAAGTTGCTGTCTGGGCATGCTGGGAGTTGTGGTTCTGCAGCGGTTGGGGGTTCACAGCTTGAAGACCACTGCTATAGAGGGTGCAAATGTATCTGAGCCCTGGAACTCAAATAATGTGAAATATGAGATGATCAAAATGGAGCCCCTGCACTAATTACTTGGGTTCTGAGGTCTGTAAGGTCCATAGTAAAAACATCAGGTTCTGTCTATAGCAGATACTAAATCATGGCAGCTCAAAGAAACAAGCAGTCATTCTGACATGTCACATGTGATGTCATAGACAGCTGGAGGCCTGACATCCCACTGACAGCCGCCCGAGCCTTCAGTCTGTTCCAGTGCGATTAGTGAGAATAGTGAGATTAGCGTCTTCTTTTTCTACTTGTCTGAAATGGAGCTAAAAGGACTGGGGTTCGTCCCCCTCCTGTTGGCGTTTTGGTGTGCGGCCTGGCTTGCCACCAGCTACATCATGACGGTCGTCCTCGGCCATGCAGCCTCGCCACTGATGAGCATCAGGTAAGATAAACAAGCAAATGATTCTTATTTCATGGGTTGGGAGTGAGGAAATATCCATAATAACATTGGTTTCTTTTCCTTCACAGTGACGTGGGAAATGTCTTTCCCGAAAGCATATTATTCAGAATTGGATTTATAGGGACGTCCATTGGCACTTTGGTACTAACCTTTCTTATTTATAAGTATATGGTTATGCATACTGAAGAGTTCAGGGGTCATCAGGTCCTGATCCAGAGGATCCTGCTGGCCATTGTGTGGGCCTCCTGTTTTTCCACAGCTGTTATGCATGTATTGTCCCCCGAAGAATATCCCAGGATACACTTTGTCAGCACGATAATTTCCATTACATGTGAAGCCTTATACTACCTTGGGCAGTCCATCCAGATGTATAAATTACCAGGAGCAAAAAAAGTCATCCACCATAGTAGATGCACCTGCTGTGGCCTGACTTTTGTCTGTGTAGTTTTCTATTTTGGATATGAAACATTAAAGGAATTATTCCATAATGATGAAGACTGGGACGAGATCCGTGAAATCCCCATCATAATCATCGAGTGGGTGATGCTTCTACTGATCCTGATAAACATCGTGACCTATTATTCCACCATGCAGAGGTTATTGTTGACCGTCTCCAGAAACAGCTGCACACTCTCTCTTAGAGTAAAAATTGATGACTTCGGGGTGTAGACCACCACGGGGGCCATCAAGTGGACTTCTGGGAGAGATACTGCACAGGACACGGAAAACATCTAAAGAAGAATAACTGGGGGACTACATATGGTGCCAGTAATCATGACACAATAATATGAGCTGGTGATATTACCTATACAAAAAAAAAATAAAAAAAAATTATAAAAAAATATTGGTGTGTGAAGTGTAATACCTAGTTAGAAAAACAGAATCAAATTCATCATTATAACCCCCCTCTGCATTACCCTGTTTATTATTTTTCAAGCAAGCACTTTGTTCTAATTCGTCCACTCTCTGGCGTGCTCCTTGTATAAGGGGTTTGGGTTACCCTTTTTGTTTAAAACGATCCTCCAGGTTCTCTAGTTGTTGTAGGTATTTTTGTGTGGAAGAACAATTCCTTCGGATTCTTTTCATTTGACCGAATGGAATGTTCTTCTTCCATTATTTAAGATGGCAACTGTTAAAGTCGAGGTATCTGTTTGCATTCACCTCCTTAAAATAGTTGGCAGTATGCGAACAGCCATCCTGAATATAGATATTTAAATCCAGGAACTCACATTTTTTGGGGGACTGATGCAGCGCTGCCTTTGGCAATTTCTGGCTCTGCTATAGCGCTTTTTTTGAGGGGGCGTGTCGGCTGCCCCTTCATCTGGCGGTCAACCTGCGCCGCCGGGACGCAGCGCCGCCGGGACCGCCTGGAGGACGTCGCTCGCAACGGGACCACTCGGGACACCGCATGGTCGGGTAAGTGATGCCGGGGGATGGGTAAGGGACACTTAGCAGAGCGGTGTGTGTCCCGATCCCCGTGATCGGGACTTACACACCGCGCTGCTAAATATTCTGATAGCGAAACGCTGCTATTAGCTAGTCAGAGTTGACCAGCTGATAGCAGCGATCGCTGGGGGGGGGGGTGGGGGATGAAACCCCCCGTGGTCGCATGGTAAGATGGCTGGCTATCAGTGATAGCCACCATCTTACCGGGCGCTGCGGGATGCCGCGAGTAGCGGCAAAAATGTTCATGACGTACCTGTATGTCATGGGTCGGGAACACCTTGCCACCCATGACGTACAGGTATGTCATAGGTCGGGAAGGGGTTAATGGTATAGAGAACTGTGTCTAGTGCATTAACTCTGATTTTTTGCCCATTGAAACCAGTAGGCCCATTGTGGTCTATGGGGAAAGCTGCTGAGTTGCCCATAGCAACCAATCAGATCGCTTCTTTCATTTTTGAAAAAGTCTCTGAAAAATGAAGGAAGTAATCTGATTGGTTGCTATGGGCAACTCAGAAACTTTTCCAGGAAAATATGCTGAGTTGCCCATAGCAACCAATCAGATCGCTTCTTTCATTTTGCAAAGGCATTGTGAAAAATGAAAGAAGCAATCTGGTTGCTATGGGCAACTGCACAACTCTTCCTCTACACTGGTCTTGATGAATCTCCCCCATAGAGGGAGATTTATCAAAACCTGCCCAGAGGAAAAGTTTCTGAGTTGCCCATAGCAACTAATCAGATCGCTTCTTTCATTTTTGAAAAAGCCTCTGAAAAATGAAGGATATTTTTGAGATTTTGGAAGCTGGGATACTCACTACACCCATGCATATCTAGATAATTAAGTATGGGGGGAACTTAAATTTATTTTTTAAATCACATGGAGTTTTGACTTTACTTCATTATGGTCGAATAAAGCACTTAAAGAGTTCCTTAAAATTAAAGATTCACTCTTTTGGATGAAAAGGGGCTTATTTATGTAAATCAATTATACGCTTTAGGTCAAATAAAGTCGTTTGAAGAGATAGCCCATAAGTGTGTGGGGGGAAGACAATCACAAACATTGTTTTTTACAAATAAGTAACACAGATCATAAAGCAATAAAAGGAGAGATTGGAGATTTCAGGGATTCTATATATAAGAAAAGTTTAATTAGACTATTTCCTTATGCAAAGTTGCTGTCTGGGCATGCTGGGAGTTGTGGTTCTGCAGCGGTTGGGGGTTCACAGCTTGAAGACCACTGCTATAGAGGGTGCAAATGTATCTGAGCCCTGGAACTCAAATAATGTGAAATATGAGATGATCAAAATGGAGCCCCTGCACTAATTACTTGGGTTCTGAGGTCTGTAAGGTCCATAGTAAAAACATCAGGTTCTGTCTATAGCAGATACTAAATCATGGCAGCTCAAAGAAACAAGCAGTCATTCTGACATGTCACATGTGATGTCATAGACAGCTGGAGGCCTGACATCCCACTGACAGCCGCCCGAGCCTTCAGTCTGTTCCAGTGCGATTAGTGAGAATAGTGAGATTAGCGTCTTCTTTTTCTACTTGTCTGAAATGGAGCTAAAAGGACTGGGGTTCGTCCCCCTCCTGTTGGCGTTTTGGTGTGCGGCCTGGCTTGCCACCAGCTACATCATGACGGTCGTCCTCGGCCATGCAGCCTCGCCACTGATGAGCATCAGGTAAGATAAACAAGCAAATGATTCTTATTTCATGGGTTGGGAGTGAGGAAATATCCATAATAACATTGGTTTCTTTTCCTTCACAGTGACGTGGGAAATGTCTTTCCCGAAAGCATATTATTCAGAATTGGATTTATAGGGACGTCCATTGGCACTTTGGTACTAACCTTTCTTATTTATAAGTATATGGTTATGCATACTGAAGAGTTCAGGGGTCATCAGGTCCTGATCCAGAGGATCCTGCTGGCCATTGTGTGGGCCTCCTGTTTTTCCACAGCTGTTATGCATGTATTGTCCCCCGAAGAATATCCCAGGATACACTTTGTCAGCACGATAATTTCCATTACATGTGAAGCCTTATACTACCTTGGGCAGTCCATCCAGATGTATAAATTACCAGGAGCAAAAAAAGTCATCCACCATAGTAGATGCACCTGCTGTGGCCTGACTTTTGTCTGTGTAGTTTTCTATTTTGGATATGAAACATTAAAGGAATTATTCCATAATGATGAAGACTGGGACGAGATCCGTGAAATCCCCATCATAATCATCGAGTGGGTGATGCTTCTACTGATCCTGATAAACATCGTGACCTATTATTCCACCATGCAGAGGTTATTGTTGACCGTCTCCAGAAACAGCTGCACACTCTCTCTTAGAGTAAAAATTGATGACTTCGGGGTGTAGACCACCACGGGGGCCATCAAGTGGACTTCTGGGAGAGATACTGCACAGGACACGGAAAACATCTAAAGAAGAATAACTGGGGGACTACATATGGTGCCAGTAATCATGACACAATAATATGAGCTGGTGATATTACCTATACAAAAAAAAAATAAAAAAAAATTATAAAAAAATATTGGTGTGTGAAGTGTAATACCTAGTTAGAAAAACAGAATCAAATTCATCATTATAACCCCCCTCTGCATTACCCTGTTTATTATTTTTCAAGCAAGCACTTTGTTCTAATTCGTCCACTCTCTGGCGTGCTCCTTGTATAAGGGGTTTGGGATACCCTTTTTGCTTAAAACGATCCTCCAGGTTCTCTAGTTGTTGTAGGTATTTTTGTGTGGAAGAACAATTCCTTCGGATTCTTTTCATTTGACCGAATGGAATGTTCTTCTTCCATTATTTAAGATGGCAACTGTTAAAGTCGAGGTATCTGTTTGCATTCACCTCCTTAAAATAGTTGGCAGTATGCGAACAGCCATCCTGAATATAGATATTTAAATCCAGGAACTCACATTTTTTGGGGGACTGATGCAGCGCTGCCTTTGGCAATTTCTGGCTCTGCTATAGCGCTTTTTTTGAGGGGGCGTGTCGGCTGCCCCTTCATCTGGCGGTCAACCTGCGCCGCCGGGACGCAGCGCCGCCGGGACCGCCTGGAGGACGTCGCTCGCAACGGGACCACTCGGGACACCGCATGGTCGGGTAAGTGATGCCGGGGGATGGGTAAGGGACACTTAGCAGAGCGGTGTGTGTCCCGATCCCCGTGATCGGGACTTACACACCGCGCTGCTAAATATTCTGATAGCGAAACGCTGCTATTAGCTAGTCAGAGTTGACCAGCTGATAGCAGCGATCGCTGGGGGGGGGGGTGGGGGATGAAACCCCCCGTGGTCGCATGGTAAGATGGCTGGCTATCAGTGATAGCCACCATCTTACCGGGCGCTGCGGGATGCCGCGAGTAGCGGCAAAAATGTTCATGACGTACCTGTATGTCATGGGTCGGGAACACCTTGCCACCCATGACGTACAGGTATGTCATAGGTCGGGAAGGGGTTAATGGTATAGAGAACTGTGTCTAGTGCATTAACTCTGATTTTTTGCCCATTGAAACCAGTAGGCCCATTGTGGTCTATGGGGAAAGCTGCTGAGTTGCCCATAGCAACCAATCAGATCGCTTCTTTCATTTTTGAAAAAGTCTCTGAAAAATGAAGGAAGTAATCTGATTGGTTGCTATGGGCAACTCAGAAACTTTTCCAGGAAAATATGCTGAGTTGCCCATAGCAACCAATCAGATCGCTTCTTTCATTTTGCAAAGGCATTGTGAAAAATGAAAGAAGCAATCTGGTTGCTATGGGCAACTGCACAACTCTTCCTCTACACTGGTCTTAATGAATCTCCCCCATAGAGGGAGATTTATCAAAACCTGCCCAGAGGAAAAGTTTCTGAGTTGCCCATAGCAACCAATCAGATCGCTTCTTTCATTTTTGAAAAAGCCTCTGAAAAATGAAGGATATTTTTGAGATTTTGGAAGCTGGGATACTCACTACACCCATGCATATCTAGATAATTAAGTATGGGGGGAACTTAAATTTATTTTTTAAATCACATGGAGTTTTGACTTTACTTCATTATGGTCGAATAAAGCACTTAAAGAGTTCCTTAAAATTAAAGATTCACTCTTTTGGATGAAAAGGGGCTTATTTATGTAAATCAATTATACGCTTTAGGTCAAATAAAGTCGTTTGAAGAGATAGCCCATAAGTGTGTGGGGGGAAGACAATCACAAACATTGTTTTTTACAAATAAGTAACACAGATCATAAACCAATAAAAGGAGAGATTGGAGATTTCAGGGATTCTATATATAAGAAAAGTTTAATTAGACTATTTCCTTATGCAAAGTTGCTGTCTGGGCATGCTGGGAGTTGTGGTTCTGCAGCGGTTGGGGGTTCACAGCTTGAAGACCACTGCTATAGAGGGTGCAAATGTATCTGAGCCCTGGAACTCAAATAATGTGAAATATGAGATGATCAAAATGGAGCCCCTGCACTAATTACTTGGGTTCTGAGGTCTGTAAGGTCCATAGTAAAAACATCAGGTTCTGTCTATAGCAGATACTAAATCATGGCAGCTCAAAGAAACAAGCAGTCATTCTGACATGTCACATGTGATGTCATAGACAGCTGGAGGCCTGACATCCCACTGACAGCCGCCCGAGCCTTCAGTCTGTTCCAGTGCGATTAGTGAGAATAGTGAGATTAGCGTCTTCTTTTTCTACTTGTCTGAAATGGAGCTAAAAGGACTGGGGTTCGTCCCCCTCCTGTTGGCGTTTTGGTGTGCGGCCTGGCTTGCCACCAGCTACATCATGACGGTCGTCCTCGGCCATGCAGCCTCGCCACTGATGAGCATCAGGTAAGATAAACAAGCAAATGATTCTTATTTCATGGGTTGGGAGTGAGGAAATATCCATAATAACATTGGTTTCTTTTCCTTCACAGTGACGTGGGAAATGTCTTTCCCGAAAGCATATTATTCAGAATTGGATTTATAGGGACGTCCATTGGCACTTTGGTACTAACCTTTCTTATTTATAAGTATATGGTTATGCATACTGAAGAGTTCAGGGGTCATCAGGTCCTGATCCAGAGGATCCTGCTGGCCATTGTGTGGGCCTCCTGTTTTTCCACAGCTGTTATGCATGTATTGTCCCCCGAAGAATATCCCAGGATACACTTTGTCAGCACGATAATTTCCATTACATGTGAAGCCTTATACTACCTTGGGCAGTCCATCCAGATGTATAAATTACCAGGAGCAAAAAAAGTCATCCACCATAGTAGATGCACCTGCTGTGGCCTGACTTTTGTCTGTGTAGTTTTCTATTTTGGATATGAAACATTAAAGGAATTATTCCATAATGATGAAGACTGGGACGAGATCCGTGAAATCCCCATCATAATCATCGAGTGGGTGATGCTTCTACTGATCCTGATAAACATCGTGACCTATTATTCCACCATGCAGAGGTTATTGTTGACCGTCTCCAGAAACAGCTGCACACTCTCTCTTAGAGTAAAAATTGATGACTTCGGGGTGTAGACCACCACGGGGGCCATCAAGTGGACTTCTGGGAGAGATACTGCACAGGACACGGAAAACATCTAAAGAAGAATAACTGGGGGACTACATATGGTGCCAGTAATCATGACACAATAATATGAGCTGGTGATATTACCTATACAAAAAAAAAAAAAATTATAAAAAAATATTGGTGTGTGAAGTGTAATACCTAGTTAGAAAAACAGAATCAAATTCATCATTATAACCCCCCTCTGCATTACCCTGTTTATTATTTTTCAAGCAAGCACTTTGTTCTAATTCGTCCACTCTCTGGCGTGCTCCTTGTATAAGGGGTTTGGGATACCCTTTTTGTTTAAAACGATCCTCCAGGTTCTCTAGTTGTTGTAGGTATTTTTGTGTGGAAGAACAATTCCTTCGGATTCTTTTCATTTGACCGAATGGAATGTTCTTCTTCCATTATTTAAGATGGCAACTGTTAAAGTCGAGGTATCTGTTTGCATTCACCTCCTTAAAATAGTTGGCAGTATGCGAACAGCCATCCTGAATATAGATATTTAAATCCAGGAACTCACATTTTTTGGGGGACTGATGCAGCGCTGCCTTTGGCAATTTCTGGCTCTGCTATAGCGCTTTTTTTGAGGGGGCGTGTCGGCTGCCCCTTCATCTGGCGGTCAACCTGCGCCGCCGGGACGCAGCGCCGCCGGGACCGCCTGGAGGACGTCGCTCGCAACGGGACCACTCGGGACACCGCATGGTCGGGTAAGTGATGCCGGGGGATGGGTAAGGGACACTTAGCAGAGCGGTGTGTGTCCCGATCCCCGTGATCGGGACTTACACACCGCGCTGCTAAATATTCTGATAGCGAAACGCTGCTATTAGCTAGTCAGAGTTGACCAGCTGATAGCAGCGATCGCTGGGGGGGGGGGGTGGGGGATGAAACCCCCCGTGGTCGCATGGTAAGATGGCTGGCTATCAGTGATAGCCACCATCTTACCGGGCGCTGCGGGATGCCGCGAGTAGCGGCAAAAATGTTCATGACGTACCTGTATGTCATGGGTCGGGAACACCTTGCCACCCATGACGTACAGGTATGTCATAGGTCGGGAAGGGGTTAATGGTATAGAGAACTGTGTCTAGTGCATTAACTCTGATTTTTTGCCCATTGAAACCAGTAGGCCCATTGTGGTCTATGGGGAAAGCTGCTGAGTTGCCCATAGCAACCAATCAGATCGCTTCTTTCATTTTTGAAAAAGTCTCTGAAAAATGAAGGAAGTAATCTGATTGGTTGCTATGGGCAACTCAGAAACTTTTCCAGGAAAATATGCTGAGTTGCCCATAGCAACCAATCAGATCGCTTCTTTCATTTTGCAAAGGCATTGTGAAAAATGAAAGAAGCAATCTGGTTGCTATGGGCAACTGCACAACTCTTCCTCTACACTGGTCTTAATGAATCTCCCCCATAGAGGGAGATTTATCAAAACCTGCCCAGAGGAAAAGTTTCTGAGTTGCCCATAGCAACCAATCAGATCGCTTCTTTCATTTTTGAAAAAGCCTCTGAAAAATGAAGGATATTTTTGAGATTTTGGAAGCTGGGATACTCACTACACCCATGCATATCTAGATAATTAAGTATGGGGGGAACTTAAATTTATTTTTTAAATCACATGGAGTTTTGACTTTACTTCATTATGGTCGAATAAAGCACTTAAAGAGTTCCTTAAAATTAAAGATTCACTCTTTTGGATGAAAAGGGGCTTATTTATGTAAATCAATTATACGCTTTAGGTCAAATAAAGTCGTTTGAAGAGATAGCCCATAAGTGTGTGGGGGGAAGACAATCACAAACATTGTTTTTTACAAATAAGTAACACAGATCATAAAGCAATAAAAGGAGAGATTGGAGATTTCAGGGATTCTATATATAAGAAAAGTTTAATTAGACTATTTCCTTATGCAAAGTTGCTGTCTGGGCATGCTGGGAGTTGTGGTTCTGCAGCGGTTGGGGGTTCACAGCTTGAAGACCACTGCTATAGAGGGTGCAAATGTATCTGAGCCCTGGAACTCAAATAATGTGAAATATGAGATGATCAAAATGGAGCCCCTGCACTAATTACTTGGGTTCTGAGGTCTGTAAGGTCCATAGTAAAAACATCAGGTTCTGTCTATAGCAGATACTAAATCATGGCAGCTCAAAGAAACAAGCAGTCATTCTGACATGTCACATGTGATGTCATAGACAGCTGGAGGCCTGACATCCCACTGACAGCCGCCCGAGCCTTCAGTCTGTTCCAGTGCGATTAGTGAGAATAGTGAGATTAGCGTCTTCTTTTTCTACTTGTCTGAAATGGAGCTAAAAGGACTGGGGTTCGTCCCCCTCCTGTTGGCGTTTTGGTGTGCGGCCTGGCTTGCCACCAGCTACATCATGACGGTCGTCCTCGGCCATGCAGCCTCGCCACTGATGAGCATCAGGTAAGATAAACAAGCAAATGATTCTTATTTCATGGGTTGGGAGTGAGGAAATATCCATAATAACATTGGTTTCTTTTCCTTCACAGTGACGTGGGAAATGTCTTTCCCGAAAGCATATTATTCAGAATTGGATTTATAGGGACGTCCATTGGCACTTTGGTACTAACCTTTCTTATTTATAAGTATATGGTTATGCATACTGAAGAGTTCAGGGGTCATCAGGTCCTGATCCAGAGGATCCTGCTGGCCATTGTGTGGGCCTCCTGTTTTTCCACAGCTGTTATGCATGTATTGTCCCCCGAAGAATATCCCAGGATACACTTTGTCAGCACGATAATTTCCATTACATGTGAAGCCTTATACTACCTTGGGCAGTCCATCCAGATGTATAAATTACCAGGAGCAAAAAAAGTCATCCACCATAGTAGATGCACCTGCTGTGGCCTGACTTTTGTCTGTGTAGTTTTCTATTTTGGATATGAAACATTAAAGGAATTATTCCATAATGATGAAGACTGGGACGAGATCCGTGAAATCCCCATCATAATCATCGAGTGGGTGATGCTTCTACTGATCCTGATAAACATCGTGACCTATTATTCCACCATGCAGAGGTTATTGTTGACCGTCTCCAGAAACAGCTGCACACTCTCTCTTAGAGTAAAAATTGATGACTTCGGGGTGTAGACCACCACGGGGGCCATCAAGTGGACTTCTGGGAGAGATACTGCACAGGACACGGAAAACATCTAAAGAAGAATAACTGGGGGACTACATATGGTGCCAGTAATCATGACACAATAATATGAGCTGGTGATATTACCTATACAAAAAAAAAATAAAAAAAAATTATAAAAAAATATTGGTGTGTGAAGTGTAATACCTAGTTAGAAAAACAGAATCAAATTCATCATTATAACCCCCCTCTGCATTACCCTGTTTATTATTTTTCAAGCAAGCACTTTGTTCTAATTCGTCCACTCTCTGGCGTGCTCCTTGTATAAGGGGTTTGGGATACCCTTTTTGTTTAAAACGATCCTCCAGGTTCTCTAGTTGTAGGTATTTTTGTGTGGAAGAACAATTCCTTCGGATTCTTTTCATTTGACCGAATGGAATGTTCTTCTTCCATTATTTAAGATGGCAACTGTTAAAGTCGAGGTATCTGTTTGCATTCACCTCCTTAAAATAGTTGGCAGTATGCGAACAGCCATCCTGAATATAGATATTTAAATCCAGGAACTCACATTTTTTGGGGGACTGATGCAGCGCTGCCTTTGGCAATTTCTGGCTCTGCTATAGCGCTTTTTTTGAGGGGGCGTGTCGGCTGCCCCTTCATCTGGCGGTCAACCTGCGCCGCCGGGACGCAGCGCCGCCGGGACCGCCTGGAGGACGTCGCTCGCAACGGGACCACTCGGGACACAGCATGGTCGGGTAAGTGATGCCGGGGGATGGGTAAGGGACACTTAGCAGAGCGGTGTGTGTCCCGATCCCCGTGATCGGGACTTACACACCGCGCTGCTAAATATTCTGATAGCGAAACGCTGCTATTAGCTAGTCAGAGTTGACCAGCTGATAGCAGCGATCGCTGAGGGGGGGGGGTGGGGGATGAAACCCCCCGTGGTCGCATGGTAAGATGGCTGGCTATCAGTGATAGCCACCATCTTACCGGGCGCTGCGGGATGCCGCGAGTAGCGGCAAAAATGTTCATGACGTACCTGTATGTCATGGGTCGGGAACACCTTGCCACCCATGACGTACAGGTATGTCATAGGTCGGGAAGGGGTTAATGGTATAGAGAACTGTGTCTAGTGCATTAACTCTGATTTTTTGCCCATTGAAACCAGTAGGCCCATTGTGGTCTATGGGGAAAGCTGCTGAGTTGCCCATAGCAACCAATCAGATCGCTTCTTTCATTTTTGAAAAAGTCTCTGAAAAATGAAGGAAGTAATCTGATTGGTTGCTATGGGCAACTCAGAAACTTTTCCAGGAAAATATGCTGAGTTGCCCATAGCAACCAATCAGATCGCTTCTTTCATTTTGCAAAGGCATTGTGAAAAATGAAAGAAGCAATCTGGTTGCTATGGGCAACTGCACAACTCTTCCTCTACACTGGTCTTAATGAATCTCCCCCATAGAGGGAGATTTATCAAAACCTGCCCAGAGGAAAAGTTTCTGAGTTGCCCATAGCAACCAATCAGATCGCTTCTTTCATTTTTGAAAAAGCCTCTGAAAAATGAAGGATATTTTTGAGATTTTGGAAGCTGGGATACTCACTACACCCATGCATATCTAGATAATTAAGTATGGGGGGAACTTAAATTTATTTTTTAAATCACATGGAGTTTTGACTTTACTTCATTATGGTCGAATAAAGCACTTAAAGAGTTCCTTAAAATTAAAGATTCACTCTTTTGGATGAAAAGGGGCTTATTTATGTAAATCAATTATACGCTTTAGGTCAAATAAAGTCGTTTGAAGAGATAGCCCATAAGTGTGTGGGGGGAAGACAATCACAAACATTGTTTTTTACAAATAAGTAACACAGATCATAAAGCAATAAAAGGAGAGATTGGAGATTTCAGGGATTCTATATATAAGAAAAGTTTAATTAGACTATTTCCTTATGCAAAGTTGCTGTCTGGGCATGCTGGGAGTTGTGGTTCTGCAGCGGTTGGGGGTTCACAGCTTGAAGACCACTGCTATAGAGGGTGCAAATGTATCTGAGCCCTGGAACTCAAATAATGTGAAATATGAGATGATCAAAATGGAGCCCCTGCACTAATTACTTGGGTTCTGAGGTCTGTAAGGTCCATAGTAAAAACATCAGGTTCTGTCTATAGCAGATACTAAATCATGGCAGCTCAAAGAAACAAGCAGTCATTCTGACATGTCACATGTGATGTCATAGACAGCTGGAGGCCTGACATCCCACTGACAGCCGCCCGAGCCTTCAGTCTGTTCCAGTGCGATTAGTGAGAATAGTGAGATTAGCGTCTTCTTTTTCTACTTGTCTGAAATGGAGCTAAAAGGACTGGGGTTCGTCCCCCTCCTGTTGGCGTTTTGGTGTGCGGCCTGGCTTGCCACCAGCTACATCATGACGGTCGTCCTTGGCCATGCAGCCTCGCCACTGATGAGCATCAGGTAAGATAAACAAGCAAATGATTCTTATTTCATGGGTTGGGAGTGAGGAAATATCCATAATAACATTGGTTTCTTTTCCTTCACAGTGACGTGGGAAATGTCTTTCCCGAAAGCATATTATTCAGAATTGGATTTATAGGGACGTCCATTGGCACTTTGGTACTAACCTTTCTTATTTATAAGTATATGGTTATGCATACTGAAGAGTTCAGGGGTCATCAGGTCCTGATCCAGAGGATCCTGCTGGCCATTGTGTGGGCCTCCTGTTTTTCCACAGCTGTTATGCATGTATTGTCCCCCGAAGAATATCCCAGGATACACTTTGTCAGCACGATAATTTCCATTACATGTGAAGCCTTATACTACCTTGGGCAGTCCATCCAGATGTATAAATTACCAGGAGCAAAAAAAGTCATCCACCATAGTAGATGCACCTGCTGTGGCCTGACTTTTGTCTGTGTAGTTTTCTATTTTGGATATGAAACATTAAAGGAATTATTCCATAATGATGAAGACTGGGACGAGATCCGTGAAATCCCCATCATAATCATCGAGTGGGTGATGCTTCTACTGATCCTGATAAACATCGTGACCTATTATTCCACCATGCAGAGGTTATTGTTGACCGTCTCCAGAAACAGCTGCACACTCTCTCTTAGAGTAAAAATTGATGACTTCGGGGTGTAGACCACCACGGGGGCCATCAAGTGGACTTCTGGGAGAGATACTGCACAGGACACGGAAAACATCTAAAGAAGAATAACTGGGGGACTACATATGGTGCCAGTAATCATGACACAATAATATGAGCTGGTGATATTACCTATACAAAAAAAAAAAAAATTATAAAAAAATATTGGTGTGTGAAGTGTAATACCTAGTTAGAAAAACAGAATCAAATTCATCATTATAACCCCCCTCTGCATTACCCTGTTTATTATTTTTCAAGCAAGCACTTTGTTCTAATTCGTCCACTCTCTGGCGTGCTCCTTGTATAAGGGGTTTGGGATACCCTTTTTGTTTAAAACGATCCTCCAGGTTCTCTAGTTGTTGTAGGTATTTTTGTGTGGAAGAACAATTCCTTCGGATTCTTTTCATTTGACCGAATGGAATGTTCTTCTTCCATTATTTAAGATGGCAACTGTTAAAGTCGAGGTATCTGTTTGCATTCACCTCCTTAAAATAGTTGGCAGTATGCGAACAGCCATCCTGAATATAGATATTTAAATCCAGGAACTCACATTTTTTGGGGGACTGATGCAGCGCTGCCTTTGGCAATTTCTGGCTCTGCTATAGCGCTTTTTTTGAGGGGGCGTGTCGGCTGCCCCTTCATCTGGCGGTCAACCTGCGCCGCCGGGACGCAGCGCCGCCGGGACCGCCTGGAGGACGTCGCTCGCAACGGGACCACTCGGGACACCGCATGGTCGGGTAAGTGATGCCGGGGGATGGGTAAGGGACACTTAGCAGAGCGGTGTGTGTCCCGATCCCCGTGATCGGGACTTACACACCGCGCTGCTAAATATTCTGATAGCGAAACGCTGCTATTAGCTAGTCAGAGTTGACCAGCTGATAGCAGCGATCGCTGGGGGGGGGGGGGGGGATGAAACCCCCCGTGGTCGCATGGTAAGATGGCTGGCTATCAGTGATAGCCACCATCTTACCGGGCGCTGCGGGATGCCGCGAGTAGCGGCAAAAATGTTCATGACGTACCTGTATGTCATGGGTCGGGAACACCTTGCCACCCATGACGTACAGGTATGTCATAGGTCGGGAAGGGGTTAATGGTATAGAGAACTGTGTCTAGTGCATTAACTCTGATTTTTTGCCCATTGAAACCAGTAGGCCCATTGTGGTCTATGGGGAAAGCTGCTGAGTTGCCCATAGCAACCAATCAGATCGCTTCTTTCATTTTTGAAAAAGTCTCTGAAAAATGAAGGAAGTAATCTGATTGGTTGCTATGGGCAACTCAGAAACTTTTCCAGGAAAATATGCTGAGTTGCCCATAGCAACCAATCAGATCGCTTCTTTCATTTTGCAAAGTCATTGTGAAAAATGAAAGAAGCAATCTGGTTGCTATGGGCAACTGCACAACTCTTCCTCTACACTGGTCTTAATGAATCTCCCCCATAGAGGGAGATTTATCAAAACCTGCCCAGAGGAAAAGTTTCTGAGTTGCCCATAGCAACCAATCAGATCGCTTCTTTCATTTTTGAAAAAGCCTCTGAAAAATGAAGGATATTTTTGAGATTTTGGAAGCTGGGATACTCACTACACCCATGCATATCTAGATAATTAAGTATGGGGGGAACTTAAATTTATTTTTTAAATCACATGGAGTTTTGACTTTACTTCATTATGGTCGAATAAAGCACTTAAAGAGTTCCTTAAAATTAAAGATTCACTCTTTTGGATGAAAAGGGGCTTATTTATGTAAATCAATTATACGCTTTAGGTCAAATAAAGTCGTTTGAAGAGATAGCCCATAAGTGTGTGGGGGGAAGACAATCACAAACATTGTTTTTTACAAATAAGTAACACAGATCATAAAGCAATAAAAGGAGAGATTGGAGATTTCAGGGATTCTATATATAAGAAAAGTTTAATTAGACTATTTCCTTATGCAAAGTTGCTGTCTGGGCATGCTGGGAGTTGTGGTTCTGCAGCGGTTGGGGGTTCACAGCTTGAAGACCACTGCTATAGAGGGTGCAAATGTATCTGAGCCCTGGAACTCAAATAATGTGAAATATGAGATGATCAAAATGGAGCCCCTGCACTAATTACTTGGGTTCTGAGGTCTGTAAGGTCCATAGTAAAAACATCAGGTTCTGTCTATAGCAGATACTAAATCATGGCAGCTCAAAGAAACAAGCAGTCATTCTGACATGTCACATGTGATGTCATAGACAGCTGGAGGCCTGACATCCCACTGACAGCCGCCCGAGCCTTCAGTCTGTTCCAGTGCGATTAGTGAGAATAGTGAGATTAGCGTCTTCTTTTTCTACTTGTCTGAAATGGAGCTAAAAGGACTGGGGTTCGTCCCCCTCCTGTTGGCGTTTTGGTGTGCGGCCTGGCTTGCCACCAGCTACATCATGACGGTCGTCCTCGGCCATGCAGCCTCGCCACTGATGAGCATCAGGTAAGATAAACAAGCAAATGATTCTTATTTCATGGGTTGGGAGTGAGGAAATATCCATAATAACATTGGTTTCTTTTCCTTCACAGTGACGTGGGAAATGTCTTTCCCGAAAGCATATTATTCAGAATTGGATTTATAGGGACGTCCATTGGCACTTTGGTACTAACCTTTCTTATTTATAAGTATATGGTTATGCATACTGAAGAGTTCAGGGGTCATCAGGTCCTGATCCAGAGGATCCTGCTGGCCATTGTGTGGGCCTCCTGTTTTTCCACAGCTGTTATGCATGTATTGTCCCCCGAAGAATATCCCAGGATACACTTTGTCAGCACGATAATTTCCATTACATGTGAAGCCTTATACTACCTTGGGCAGTCCATCCAGATGTATAAATTACCAGGAGCAAAAAAAGTCATCCACCATAGTAGATGCACCTGCTGTGGCCTGACTTTTGTCTGTGTAGTTTTCTATTTTGGATATGAAACATTAAAGGAATTATTCCATAATGATGAAGACTGGGACGAGATCCGTGAAATCCCCATCATAATCATCGAGTGGGTGATGCTTCTACTGATCCTGATAAACATCGTGACCTATTATTCCACCATGCAGAGGTTATTGTTGACCGTCTCCAGAAACAGCTGCACACTCTCTCTTAGAGTAAAAATTGATGACTTCGGGGTGTAGACCACCACGGGGGCCATCAAGTGGACTTCTGGGAGAGATACTGCACAGGACACGGAAAACATCTAAAGAAGAATAACTGGGGGACTACATATGGTGCCAGTAATCATGACACAATAATATGAGCTGGTGATATTACCTATACAAAAAAAAAATAAAAAAAAATTATAAAAAAATATTGGTGTGTGAAGTGTAATACCTAGTTAGAAAAACAGAATCAAATTCATCATTATAACCCCCCTCTGCATTACCCTGTTTATTATTTTTCAAGCAAGCACTTTGTTCTAATTCGTCCACTCTCTGGCGTGCTCCTTGTATAAGGGGTTTGGGATACCCTTTTTGTTTAAAACGATCCTCCAGGTTCTCTAGTTGTAGGTATTTTTGTGTGGAAGAACAATTCCTTCGGATTCTTTTCATTTGACCGAATGGAATGTTCTTCTTCCATTATTTAAGATGGCAACTGTTAAAGTCGAGGTATCTGTTTGCATTCACCTCCTTAAAATAGTTGGCAGTATGCGAACAGCCATCCTGAATATAGATATTTAAATCCAGGAACTCACATTTTTTGGGGGACTGATGCAGCGCTGCCTTTGGCAATTTCTGGCTCTGCTATAGCGCTTTTTTTGAGGGGGCGTGTCGGCTGCCCCTTCATCTGGCGGTCAACCTGCGCCGCCGGGACGCAGCGCCGCCGGGACCGCCTGGAGGACGTCGCTCGCAACGGGACCACTCGGGACACCGCATGGTCGGGTAAGTGATGCCGGGGGATGGGTAAGGGACACTTAGCAGAGCGGTGTGTGTCCCGATCCCCGTGATCGGGACTTACACACCGCGCTGCTAAATATTCTGATAGCGAAACGCTGCTATTAGCTAGTCAGAGTTGACCAGCTGATAGCAGCGATCGCTGGGGGGGGGGGGTGGGGGATGAAACCCCCCGTGGTCGCATGGTAAGATGGCTGGCTATCAGTGATAGCCACCATCTTACCGGGCGCTGCGGGATGCCGCGAGTAGCGGCAAAAATGTTCATGACGTACCTGTATGTCATGGGTCGGGAACACCTTGCCACCCATGACGTACAGGTATGTCATAGGTCGGGAAGGGGTTAATGGTATAGAGAACTGTGTCTAGTGCATTAACTCTGATTTTTTGCCCATTGAAACCAGTAGGCCCATTGTGGTCTATGGGGAAAGCTGCTGAGTTGCCCATAGCAACCAATCAGATCGCTTCTTTCATTTTTGAAAAAGTCTCTGAAAAATGAAGGAAGTAATCTGATTGGTTGCTATGGGCAACTCAGAAACTTTTCCAGGAAAATATGCTGAGTTGCCCATAGCAACCAATCAGATCGCTTCTTTCATTTTGCAAAGGCATTGTGAAAAATGAAAGAAGCAATCTGGTTGCTATGGGCAACTGCACAACTCTTCCTCTACACTGGTCTTAATGAATCTCCCCCATAGAGGGAGATTTATCAAAACCTGCCCAGAGGAAAAGTTTCTGAGTTGCCCATAGCAACCAATCAGATCGCTTCTTTCATTTTTGAAAAAGCCTCTGAAAAATGAAGGATATTTTTGAGATTTTGGAAGCTGGGATACTCACTACACCCATGCATATCTAGATAATTAAGTATGGGGGGAACTTAAATTTATTTTTTAAATCACATGGAGTTTTGACTTTACTTCATTATGGTCGAATAAAGCACTTAAAGAGTTCCTTAAAATTAAAGATTCACTCTTTTGGATGAAAAGGGGCTTATTTATGTAAATCAATTATACGCTTTAGGTCAAATAAAGTCGTTTGAAGAGATAGCCCATAAGTGTGTGGGGGGAAGACAATCACAAACATTGTTTTT
Organism: Hyla sarda; assembly: GCF_029499605.1. Taxonomy (NCBI): domain Eukaryota; kingdom Metazoa; phylum Chordata; class Amphibia; order Anura; family Hylidae; genus Hyla; species Hyla sarda. Next base: position 11,822 of record NW_026609475.1, on the reverse strand, counting down.
TACAAATAAGTAACACAGATCATAAAGCAATAAAAGGAGAGATTGGAGATTTCAGGGATTCTATATATAAGAAAAGTTTAATTAGACTATTTCCTTATGCAAAGTTGCTGTCTGGGCATGCTGGGAGTTGTGGTTCTGCAGCGGTTGGGGGTTCACAGCTTGAAGACCACTGCTATAGAGGGTGCAAATGTATCTGAGCCCTGGAACTCAAATAATGTGAAATATGAGATGATCAAAATGGAGCCCCTGCACTAATTACTTGGGTTCTGAGGTCTGTAAGGTCCATAGTAAAAACATCAGGTTCTGTCTATAGCAGATACTAAATCATGGCAGCTCAAAGAAACAAGCAGTCATTCTGACATGTCACATGTGATGTCATAGACAGCTGGAGGCCTGACATCCCACTGACAGCCGCCCGAGCCTTCAGTCTGTTCCAGTGCGATTAGTGAGAATAGTGAGATTAGCGTCTTCTTTTTCTACTTGTCTGAAATGGAGCTAAAAGGACTGGGGTTCGTCCCCCTCCTGTTGGCGTTTTGGTGTGCGGCCTGGCTTGCCACCAGCTACATCATGACGGTCGTCCTCGGCCATGCAGCCTCGCCACTGATGAGCATCAGGTAAGATAAACAAGCAAATGATTCTTATTTCATGGGTTGGGAGTGAGGAAATATCCATAATAACATTGGTTTCTTTTCCTTCACAGTGACGTGGGAAATGTCTTTCCCGAAAGCATATTATTCAGAATTGGATTTATAGGGACGTCCATTGGCACTTTGGTACTAACCTTTCTTATTTATAAGTATATGGTTATGCATACTGAAGAGTTCAGGGGTCATCAGGTCCTGATCCAGAGGATCCTGCTGGCCATTGTGTGGGCCTCCTGTTTTTCCACAGCTGTTATGCATGTATTGTCCCCCGAAGAATATCCCAGGATACACTTTGTCAGCACGATAATTTCCATTACATGTGAAGCCTTATACTACCTTGGGCAGTCCATCCAGATGTATAAATTACCAGGAGCAAAAAAAGTCATCCACCATAGTAGATGCACCTGCTGTGGCCTGACTTTTGTCTGTGTAGTTTTCTATTTTGGATATGAAACATTAAAGGAATTATTCCATAATGATGAAGACTGGGACGAGATCCGTGAAATCCCCATCATAATCATCGAGTGGGTGATGCTTCTACTGATCCTGATAAACATCGTGACCTATTATTCCACCATGCAGAGGTTATTGTTGACCGTCTCCAGAAACAGCTGCACACTCTCTCTTAGAGTAAAAATTGATGACTTCGGGGTGTAGACCACCACGGGGGCCATCAAGTGGACTTCTGGGAGAGATACTGCACAGGACACGGAAAACATCTAAAGAAGAATAACTGGGGGACTACATATGGTGCCAGTAATCATGACACAATAATATGAGCTGGTGATATTACCTATACAAAAAAAAAATAAAAAAAAATTATAAAAAAATATTGGTGTGTGAAGTGTAATACCTAGTTAGAAAAACAGAATCAAATTCATCATTATAACCCCCCTCTGCATTACCCTGTTTATTATTTTTCAAGCAAGCACTTTGTTCTAATTCGTCCACTCTCTGGCGTGCTCCTTGTATAAGGGGTTTGGGATACCCTTTTTGTTTAAAACGATCCTCCAGGTTCTCTAGTTGTTGTAGGTATTTTTGTGTGGAAGAACAATTCCTTCGGATTCTTTTCATTTGACCGAATGGAATGTTCTTCTTCCATTATTTAAGATGGCAACTGTTAAAGTCGAGGTATCTGTTTGCATTCACCTCCTTAAAATAGTTGGCAGTATGCGAACAGCCATCCTGAATATAGATATTTAAATCCAGGAACTCACATTTTTTGGGGGACTGATGCAGCGCTGCCTTTGGCAATTTCTGGCTCTGCTATAGCGCTTTTTTTGAGGGGGCGTGTCGGCTGCCCCTTCATCTGGCGGTCAACCTGCGCCGCCGGGACGCAGCGCCGCCGGGACCGCCTGGAGGACGTCGCTCGCAACGGGACCACTCGGGACACCGCATGGTCGGGTAAGTGATGCCGGGGGATGGGTAAGGGACACTTAGCAGAGCGGTGTGTGTCCCGATCCCCGTGATCGGGACTTACACACCGCGCTGCTAAATATTCTGATAGCGAAACGCTGCTATTAGCTAGTCAGAGTTGACCAGCTGATAGCAGCGATCGCTGGGGGGGGGGGGTGGGGGATGAAACCCCCCGTGGTCGCATGGTAAGATGGCTGGCTATCAGTGATAGCCACCATCTTACCGGGCGCTGCGGGATGCCGCGAGTAGCGGCAAAAATGTTCATGACGTACCTGTATGTCATGGGTCGGGAACACCTTGCCACCCATGACGTACAGGTATGTCATAGGTCGGGAAGGGGTTAATGGTATAGAGAACTGTGTCTAGTGCATTAACTCTGATTTTTTGCCCATTGAAACCAGTAGGCCCATTGTGGTCTATGGGGAAAGCTGCTGAGTTGCCCATAGCAACCAATCAGATCGCTTCTTTCATTTTTGAAAAAGTCTCTGAAAAATGAAGGAAGTAATCTGATTGGTTGCTATGGGCAACTCAGAAACTTTTCCAGGAAAATATGCTGAGTTGCCCATAGCAACCAATCAGATCGCTTCTTTCATTTTGCAAAGGCATTGTGAAAAATGAAAGAAGCAATCTGGTTGCTATGGGCAACTGCACAACTCTTCCTCTACACTGGTCTTAATGAATCTCCCCCATAGAGGGAGATTTATCAAAACCTGCCCAGAGGAAAAGTTTCTGAGTTGCCCATAGCAACCAATCAGATCGCTTCTTTCATTTTTGAAAAAGCCTCTGAAAAATGAAGGATATTTTTGAGATTTTGGAAGCTGGGATACTCACTACACCCATGCATATCTAGATAATTAAGTATGGGGGGAACTTAAATTTATTTTTTAAATCACATGGAGTTTTGACTTTACTTCATTATGGTCGAATAAAGCACTTAAAGAGTTCCTTAAAATTAAAGATTCACTCTTTTGGATGAAAAGGGGCTTATTTATGTAAATCAATTATACGCTTTAGGTCAAATAAAGTCGTTTGAAGAGATAGCCCATAAGTGTGTGGGGGGAAGACAATCACAAACATTGTTTTTTACAAATAAGTAACACAGATCATAAAGCAATAAAAGGAGAGATTGGAGATTTCAGGGATTCTATATATAAGAAAAGTTTAATTAGACTATTTCCTTATGCAAAGTTGCTGTCTGGGCATGCTGGGAGTTGTGGTTCTGCAGCGGTTGGGGGTTCACAGCTTGAAGACCACTGCTATAGAGGGTGCAAATGTATCTGAGCCCTGGAACTCAAATAATGTGAAATATGAGATGATCAAAATGGAGCCCCTGCACTAATTACTTGGGTTCTGAGGTCTGTAAGGTCCATAGTAAAAACATCAGGTTCTGTCTATAGCAGATACTAAATCATGGCAGCTCAAAGAAACAAGCAGTCATTCTGACATGTCACATGTGATGTCATAGACAGCTGGAGGCCTGACATCCCACTGACAGCCGCCCGAGCCTTCAGTCTGTTCCAGTGCGATTAGTGAGAATAGTGAGATTAGCGTCTTCTTTTTCTACTTGTCTGAAATGGAGCTAAAAGGACTGGGGTTCGTCCCCCTCCTGTTGGCGTTTTGGTGTGCGGCCTGGCTTGCCACCAGCTACATCATGACGGTCGTCCTCGGCCATGCAGCCTCGCCACTGATGAGCATCAGGTAAGATAAACAAGCAAATGATTCTTATTTCATGGGTTGGGAGTGAGGAAATATCCATAATAACATTGGTTTCTTTTCCTTCACAGTGACGTGGGAAATGTCTTTCCCGAAAGCATATTATTCAGAATTGGATTTATAGGGACGTCCATTGGCACTTTGGTACTAACCTTTCTTATTTATAAGTATATGGTTATGCATACTGAAGAGTTCAGGGGTCATCAGGTCCTGATCCAGAGGATCCTGCTGGCCATTGTGTGGGCCTCCTGTTTTTCCACAGCTGTTATGCATGTATTGTCCCCCGAAGAATATCCCAGGATACACTTTGTCAGCACGATAATTTCCATTACATGTGAAGCCTTATACTACCTTGGGCAGTCCATCCAGATGTATAAATTACCAGGAGCAAAAAAAGTCATCCACCATAGTAGATGCACCTGCTGTGGCCTGACTTTTGTCTGTGTAGTTTTCTATTTTGGATATGAAACATTAAAGGAATTATTCCATAATGATGAAGACTGGGACGAGATCCGTGAAATCCCCATCATAATCATCGAGTGGGTGATGCTTCTACTGATCCTGATAAACATCGTGACCTATTATTCCACCATGCAGAGGTTATTGTTGACCGTCTCCAGAAACAGCTGCACACTCTCTCTTAGAGTAAAAATTGATGACTTCGGGGTGTAGACCACCACGGGGGCCATCAAGTGGACTTCTGGGAGAGATACTGCACAGGACACGGAAAACATCTAAAGAAGAATAACTGGGGGACTACATATGGTGCCAGTAATCATGACACAATAATATGAGCTGGTGATATTACCTATACAAAAAAAAAAAAAATTATAAAAAAATATTGGTGTGTGAAGTGTAATACCTAGTTAGAAAAACAGAATCAAATTCATCATTATAACCCCCCTCTGCATTACCCTGTTTATTATTTTTCAAGCAAGCACTTTGTTCTAATTCGTCCACTCTCTGGCGTGCTCCTTGTATAAGGGGTTTGGGATACCCTTTTTGTTTAAAACGATCCTCCAGGTTCTCTAGTTGTTGTAGGTATTTTTGTGTGGAAGAACAATTCCTTCGGATTCTTTTCATTTGACCGAATGGAATGTTCTTCTTCCATTATTTAAGATGGCAACTGTTAAAGTCGAGGTATCTGTTTGCATTCACCTCCTTAAAATAGTTGGCAGTATGCGAACAGCCATCCTGAATATAGATATTTAAATCCAGGAACTCACATTTTTTGGGGGACTGATGCAGCGCTGCCTTTGGCAATTTCTGGCTCTGCTATAGCGCTTTTTTTGAGGGGGCGTGTCGGCTGCCCCTTCATCTGGCGGTCAACCTGCGCCGCCGGGACGCAGCGCCGCCGGGACCGCCTGGAGGACGTCGCTCGCAACGGGACCACTCGGGACACCGCATGGTCGGGTAAGTGATGCCGGGGGATGGGTAAGGGACACTTAGCAGAGCGGTGTGTGTCCCGATCCCCGTGATCGGGACTTACACACCGCGCTGCTAAATATTCTGATAGCGAAACGCTGCTATTAGCTAGTCAGAGTTGACCAGCTGATAGCAGCGATCGCTGGGGGGGGGGGTGGGGGATGAAACCCCCCGTGGTCGCATGGTAAGATGGCTGGCTATCAGTGATAGCCACCATCTTACCGGGCGCTGCGGGATGCCGCGAGTAGCGGCAAAAATGTTCATGACGTACCTGTATGTCATGGGTCGGGAACACCTTGCCACCCATGACGTACAGGTATGTCATAGGTCGGGAAGGGGTTAATGGTATAGAGAACTGTGTCTAGTGCATTAACTCTGATTTTTTGCCCATTGAAACCAGTAGGCCCATTGTGGTCTATGGGGAAAGCTGCTGAGTTGCCCATAGCAACCAATCAGATCGCTTCTTTCATTTTTGAAAAAGTCTCTGAAAAATGAAGGAAGTAATCTGATTGGTTGCTATGGGCAACTCAGAAACTTTTCCAGGAAAATATGCTGAGTTGCCCATAGCAACCAATCAGATCGCTTCTTTCATTTTGCAAAGGCATTGTGAAAAATGAAAGAAGCAATCTGGTTGCTATGGGCAACTGCACAACTCTTCCTCTACACTGGTCTTAATGAATCTCCCCCATAGAGGGAGATTTATCAAAACCTGCCCAGAGGAAAAGTTTCTGAGTTGCCCATAGCAACCAATCAGATCGCTTCTTTCATTTTTGAAAAAGCCTCTGAAAAATGAAGGATATTTTTGAGATTTTGGAAGCTGGGATACTCACTACACCCATGCATATCTAGATAATTAAGTATGGGGGGAACTTAAATTTATTTTTTAAATCACATGGAGTTTTGACTTTACTTCATTATGGTCGAATAAAGCACTTAAAGAGTTCCTTAAAATTAAAGATTCACTCTTTTGGATGAAAAGGGGCTTATTTATGTAAATCAATTATACGCTTTAGGTCAAATAAAGTCGTTTGAAGAGATAGCCCATAAGTGTGTGGGGGGAAGACAATCACAAACATTGTTTTTTACAAATAAGTAACACAGATCATAAAGCAATAAAAGGAGAGATTGGAGATTTCAGGGATTCTATATATAAGAAAAGTTTAATTAGACTATTTCCTTATGCAAAGTTGCTGTCTGGGCATGCTGGGAGTTGTGGTTCTGCAGCGGTTGGGGGTTCACAGCTTGAAGACCACTGCTATAGAGGGTGCAAATGTATCTGAGCCCTGGAACTCAAATAATGTGAAATATGAGATGATCAAAATGGAGCCCCTGCACTAATTACTTGGGTTCTGAGGTCTGTAAGGTCCATAGTAAAAACATCAGGTTCTGTCTATAGCAGATACTAAATCATGGCAGCTCAAAGAAACAAGCAGTCATTCTGACATGTCACATGTGATGTCATAGACAGCTGGAGGCCTGACATCCCACTGACAGCCGCCCGAGCCTTCAGTCTGTTCCAGTGCGATTAGTGAGAATAGTGAGATTAGCGTCTTCTTTTTCTACTTGTCTGAAATGGAGCTAAAAGGACTGGGGTTCGTCCCCCTCCTGTTGGCGTTTTGGTGTGCGGCCTGGCTTGCCACCAGCTACATCATGACGGTCGTCCTCGGCCATGCAGCCTCGCCACTGATGAGCATCAGGTAAGATAAACAAGCAAATGATTCTTATTTCATGGGTTGGGAGTGAGGAAATATCCATAATAACATTGGTTTCTTTTCCTTCACAGTGACGTGGGAAATGTCTTTCCCGAAAGCATATTATTCAGAATTGGATTTATAGGGACGTCCATTGGCACTTTGGTACTAACCTTTCTTATTTATAAGTATATGGTTATGCATACTGAAGAGTTCAGGGGTCATCAGGTCCTGATCCAGAGGATCCTGCTGGCCATTGTGTGGGCCTCCTGTTTTTCCACAGCTGTTATGCATGTATTGTCCCCCGAAGAATATCCCAGGATACACTTTGTCAGCACGATAATTTCCATTACATGTGAAGCCTTATACTACCTTGGGCAGTCCATCCAGATGTATAAATTACCAGGAGCAAAAAAAGTCATCCACCATAGTAGATGCACCTGCTGTGGCCTGACTTTTGTCTGTGTAGTTTTCTATTTTGGATATGAAACATTAAAGGAATTATTCCATAATGATGAAGACTGGGACGAGATCCGTGAAATCCCCATCATAATCATCGAGTGGGTGATGCTTCTACTGATCCTGATAAACATCGTGACCTATTATTCCACCATGCAGAGGTTATTGTTGACCGTCTCCAGAAACAGCTGCACACTCTCTCTTAGAGTAAAAATTGATGACTTCGGGGTGTAGACCACCACGGGGGCCATCAAGTGGACTTCTGGGAGAGATACTGCACAGGACACGGAAAACATCTAAAGAAGAATAACTGGGGGACTACATATGGTGCCAGTAATCATGACACAATAATATGAGCTGGTGATATTATAAACTAAATAAAAAAAATTTAAATTAAAAATTTTGGGGAGGAGGGGAGTTCCTATACAAAAAAAAATAAAAAAAATAATAAAAAAATATTGGTGTGTGAAGTGTAATACCTAGTTAGAAAAACAGAATCAAATTCATTATAACCCCCCTCTGCATTACCCTGTTTATTATTTTTCAAGCAAGCACTTTGTTCTAATTCGTCCACTCTCTGGCGTGCTCCTTGTATAAGGGGTTTGGGATACCCTTTTTGTTTAAAACGATCCTCCAGGTTCTCTAGTTGTTGTAGGTATTTTTGTGTGGAAGAACAATTCCTTCGGATTCTTTTCATTTGACCTAATGGAATGTTCTTCTTCCATTATTTAAGATGGCAACTGTTAAAGTCGAGGTATCTGTTTGCATCCACCTCCTTAAAATAGTTGGCAGTATGCGAACAGCCATCCTGAATATAGATATTTAAATCCAGGAACTCACATTTTTTGGGGGACTGATGCAGCGCTGCCTTTGGATATCTCTGGCTCTGCCATAGCGCTTTTTTTGAGGGGGCGTGTCGGCTGCCCCTTCGTCTGGTGGTCAACACTAGTGTTGCTCGCAAATATTCGCAATGCGCGAATTCGCGAATATTCGCCAATATAGCACTATATATTCGAAATTACGAATATTGTTTTTTTTTCTTTCACAATACACATCACAGTGATCATCCCTCTCTGCTTCCAGCTTGTGTGGTGTAAAGAAGGCTCTAATACTACTGTGTGAGACTGGCGTATGAATTTTCGCATATGGGAAAATTTGCTTATGCACATTTTCATTTATGCAAATTTTCGCATATGCAAAAATATTACGCGAATATTACGAATATGCGAATTTAGCGAATATATGACGAATATTTGTCCATATATACGCGAAATATCGCGAATTCGAATATGGCCTATGCTGCTCAACACTAGTCAACACGCGCTATCTGGCCAGCGAGCCAGGGCCCCGTACAGGAGATCACGGGGCCCCCCAGCAGTCGGACACCCCACAATCTGAAATGTATCCCCTATCCTTGGGATAGGGGATGTTTTTCAACACTGCACTACTCCTTTAATGGCCTCCAAAATGAAGTTCCTCTGATGTATGGGCATCAAGGGATCTTCCACTAAAAAAGATCACACAGCTTCCACTCCTCTGTCATGTGGGATGTTACTATATAATGAAGCAATATCTAGCGTTGCCCACATATAGTCCTCTTCCCGTATGATATCTTTCAATAGGGTTAATAAACGCCCATTTATCTCTGAGGTATGCTGGTAAAGACACCGCACATTTCTGTAACTGATGGTCTATATATTCAGATAAACATCTGGCAACTATCGGACGACCAGGTGTTTTTTTTTTCGGTCTTTATGTACATTAGGTAGAAAATAAAAATAAGGTACATTTGGTTTGGGGTTAAATATATATCATGTTTTTCCCTCTTAAAGGGGTACTACGCACCAAGACATCTTATCCCCTCTCCAAAGGACCCCCGTGATCTCGGTTGCGGCACCCTGTTGTCATCACTGCACAGAGAATACAGGGGCCAGCACATCGGCATAGCCATTGACTGTCCTGGCATGCTGGGAGTTTTGCTACAGCTGGAACTCTTTTTATTAGAAAAATATAAAACTTTTACAAAACACAAATACAATGCTTAATCAGCTGAAACATAAGGATGAAAAAGTAACAAATATAAACTCTTTGTTACAGAATAAAAGGACCTACCTAACCAACCAGCCCAGCTTAACTCAACTACCAAATAATGCCTGATACTACTAATTCTTACCTATTATCCTTCCAAACACACATACACACACACATTAATTACCAACAAAACATAAATATAGCTTTCCTTAATTAAGTTTTAACTGAAAACATCCGAATAGGAAACTTATCCCCACATACCATACACAAAATGCATTAAACAAAAATAAATAGGGCTAACTGCCATAAAAATAATAAGGAAATAAATAAAATAATTCCATCTTGGAAATACCATTAATTTTACACACAGACAACAACCAATACTCACAATACATATTAGATCATAACAACGAAAAAAATAAAAAAATAAAATAAAGTAAAAAAAAATAAAAAAAATTATAATAAAAAGAGGGCTTATTGCCATAACTAAAAATAATTCCAACTTGGAAATTTCATTTATTTATTTATTTTTTCCCCTTTCTCCTTTCCCTTCTCTTTAAACTATAGTAACACACACATGCATGGATACATTACCATAAGGGGGAAAAAATAAACACAATAATATCAACTAAAAGCTGGTCCGACTGCCTTTACCCAACAATGAGGTATAACACTATACAAAAATACATAAAACTATTTATACTTATGAAATACATGTAAACAAGAATAAAACCTAAAGAAAAATAACCTACACTATGAACTCTCCCATCACCCACACCACTCCCACTGGACATGGTCAGAGTTCGTGTATCACAGTGTTTTTTTTTTTTTTTTTTACTGAAACAGTCATTGTCCATAAACTGACCCAAGTCAGACCCAAAGCATCACCCCCTCCCCCCAACAACCCCCACCCAACTTAAAATTAATCCCCCCCCCCACTATTATTAACTAACTCAACAATGTACTAATTCACTACAACCACAGAAATAATATGAAAAACAAAGTAATACAGTACTTCAAACCCCCACCAGGCCCAAGATTGGTTGCCTGCAAGCCCTTTACATTCAAATTACAGAAAACAAAACAAAAAGCTAGAGTGACATGCATAGCCCACCACCAGGAAGAAGGATGGCAATCCTGATAAAACTAAGTTTCAAAATGCTTACCCTATGAACCTTACTTCTAACCCTATCGCTATCCCTTCATAAAACTGACCCTATACTCACCCTAACATCTATATACTGTCCCTAACCAAAATTAAGGTACATCAAAAGAAAACCCTCTCCACAGGAGAGAAGCCCTACTGGTACCAAGACTGCCATACTCCAAAGACCTGATCTTCCCGAGGTCACCAGTGATGTTCCTACATACCTCCACCTCGGAGAGGACTTTCTGTTGGGTCGATACTAAGCACCGTGCATTCCACGTGTAGTACCTAACCACTAAGCTAACTAAGAATAAAGTGCCCCGATCACGGCCACCCAGGTTCCTGAATGCCCCATAAGCCCACTCCGGATAGGAAAGGCCGGCAAGTTGACTCCAGCCGATGGAAGCACCCACCCTGTTGTAAACCCCTATATTAAAGGGACAATGAAGCAGGAAGTGGTCCATGCTTTCCAGCGTGTCCCCGTACTCTTCTCGGGGACATCCCCGGTCATCAGAGTTCCTGTACTTCAGGTTGTCCCTCACATATAGCTTCCCCTGAAAGCAGCGCCAGGCCAAGTCCCAAAACTTCTGGGGGATCCTTTTCATATTTAAAAGATGCAATCCCACCGTCAGATCCCGACCTGGGCAGTCCCTGAGCGCCAGAGGCTTCTGGAAGTGGGTCAACAGAACCCGTTTGTCAAGGAACTGCCTTGACTGGGTCCTGATCTCCCACACTCCCAGACCCCACCGACGTATCGCCTTCAGAGTCGGGGTAGCGTAAGCCGGAAGATATCCATGTGGTGTACGGAGGTCCTTCACTTGCCCTCCTGTCTCCCATTCCTGGAAGAAAGGCCGAAACCATTCCCTGCAGGAGAGTACCCACGGAGGAGCCCTCTCTGACCAGAGGTTTGCAATGTTGGCTTTCAAGAAGGTGTTCGTTAAGAACACCACAGGGTTTACCATAGATAAACCCCCTAGTCTCCTCGTGCGGTACGTAACCTCCCTCTTGACTAGGTTCAACCTGTTCCCCCATAACAGTTGGAAAAACAGGCTGTAGACCCTAGTGTAGTAAGCCTCTGGTAAAATACATACGCTGCCCAGATAGATAAACAAGGGGAGCAGGTACGATTTGATCAGGTGTACCCTTTCCCTGAGGGTCATAGACCAACCCTTCCACTGGTCCACCCTCTGAGTGGCATCCTGGAGCTTACCATCCCAGTTTTTGGTGGGATAATCATCCTGGCCGAATGTGATGCCCAAAACTTTTGCTGAGTCTTGGGGCCCTGGAAGGGTGTCC
>NW_026609474.1:0-31237 GCF_029499605.1 Hyla sarda | reverse complement strand
TAAGGAATCATCCTGTATATATCACTAGATCAGTATAAGGAGAATCATCCTGTATATATCACTAGATCAGTATAAGGAGAATCATCCTGTATATATCACTAGATCAGTATAAGGGGAATCATCCTGTATATATCACTAGATCAGTATAAGGAGAATCATCCTGTATATATCACTAGATCAGTATAAGGAATCATCCTGTATATATCACTAGATCAGTATAAGGAATCATCCTGTATATATCACTAGATCAGTATAAGGGGAATCATCCTGTATATATCACTAGATCAGTATAAGGGAATCATCCTGTATATATCACTAGATCAGTATAAGGGAATCATCCTGTATATATCACTAGATCAGTATAAGGGAATCATCCTGTATATATCACTAGATCAGTATAAGGAGAATCATCCTGTATATATCACTAGATCAGTATAAGGGGAATCATCCTGTATATATCACTAGATCAGTATAAGGAGAATCATCCTGTATATATCACTAGATCAGTATAAGGAATCATCCTGTATATATCACTAGATCAGTATAAGGGAATCATCCTGTATATATCACTAGATCAGTATAAGGAGAATCATCCTGTATATATCACTAGATCAGTATAAGGAGAATCATCCTGTATATATCACTAGATCAGTATAAGGGAATCATCCTGTATATATCACTAGATCAGTATAAGGGGAATCATCCTGTATATATCACTAGATCAGTATAAGGGAATCATCCTGTATATATCACTAGATCAGTATAAGGAATCATCCTGTATATATCACTAGATCAGTATAAGGGGAATCATCCTGTATATATCACTAGATCAGTATAAGGGAATCATCCTGTATATATCACTAGATCAGTATAAGGAGAATCATCCTGTATATATCACTAGATCAGTATAAGGAATCATCCTGTATATATCACTAGATCAGTATAAGGAGAATCATCCTGTATATATCACTAGATCAGTATAAGGAGAATCATCCTGTATATATCACTAGATCAGTATAAGGAATCATCCTGTATATATCACTAGATCAGTATAAGGAATCATCCTGTATATATCACTAGATCAGTATAAGGAATCATCCTGTATATATCACTAGATCAGTATAAGGAGACTCATCCTGTATATATCACTAGATCAGTATAAGGAGAATCATCCTGTATATATCACTAGATCAGTATAAGGAGAATCATCCTGTATATATCACTAGATCAGTATAAGGGAATCATCCTGTATATATCACTAGATCAGTATAAGGAATCATCCTGTATATATCACTAGATCAGTATAAGGAATCATCCTGTATATATCACTAGATCAGTATAAGGAGAATCATCCTGTATATATCACTAGATCAGTATAAGGAGAATCATCCTGTATATATCACTAGATCAGTATAAGGAGAATCATCCTGTATATATCACTAGATCAGTATAAGGAATCATCCTGTATATATCACTAGATCAGTATAAGGAGAATCATCCTGTATATATCACTAGATCAGTATAAGGAATCATCCTGTATATATCACTAGATCAGTATAAGGAGAATCATCCTGTATATATCACTAGATCAGTATAAGGAGAATCATCCTGTATATATCACTAGATCAGTATAAGGAGAATCATCCTGTATATATCACTAGATCAGTATAAGGAATCATCCTGTATATATCACTAGATCAGTATAAGGAGAATCATCCTGTATATATCACTAGATCAGTATAAGGAGAATCATCCTGTATATATCACTAGATCAGTATAAGGAATCATCCTGTATATATCACTAGATCAGTATAAGGGGAATCATCCTGTATATATCACTAGATCAGTATAAGGAATCATCCTGTATATATCACTAGATCAGTATAAGGAATCATCCTGTATATATCACTAGATCAGTATAAGGAGAATCATCCTGTATATATCACTAGATCAGTATAAGGAGAATCATCCTGTATATATCACTAGATCAGTATAAGGAATCATCCTGTATATATCACTAGATCAGTATAAGGAGAATCATCCTGTATATATCACTAGATCAGTATAAGGAATCATCCTGTATATATCACTAGATCAGTATAAGGAATCATCCTGTATATATCACTAGATCAGTATAAGGAGAATCATCCTGTATATATCACTAGATCAGTATAAGGAGAATCATCCTGTATATATCACTAGATCAGTATAAGGGAATCATCCTGTATATATCACTAGATCAGTATAAGGAGAATCATCCTGTATATATCACTAGATCAGTATAAGGAGAATCATCCTGTATATATCACTAGATCAGTATAAGGAGAATCATCCTGTATATATCACTAGATCAGTATAAGGAGAATCATCCTGTATATATCACTAGATCAGTATAAGGAGAATCATCCTGTATATATCACTAGATCAGTATAAGGGGAATCATCCTGTATATATCACTAGATCAGTATAAGGGGAATCATCCTGTATATATCACTAGATCAGTATAAGGAATCATCCTGTATATATCACTAGATCAGTATAAGGGGAATCATCCTGTATATATCACTAGATCAGTATAAGGAATCATCCTGTATATATCACTAGATCAGTATAAGGAGAATCATCCTGTATATATCACTAGATCAGTATAAGGAGAATCATCCTGTATATATCACTAGATCAGTATAAGGGGAATCATCCTGTATATATCACTAGATCAGTATAAGGGAATCATCCTGTATATATCACTAGATCAGTATAAGGAGAATCATCCTGTATATATCACTAGATCAGTATAAGGAATCATCCTGTATATATCACTAGATCAGTATAAGGGGAATCATCCTGTATATATCACTAGATCAGTATAAGGAGAATCATCCTGTATATATCACTAGATCAGTATAAGGAGAATCATCCTGTATATATCACTAGATCAGTATAAGGGGAATCATCCTGTATATATCACTAGATCAGTATAAGGGGAATCATCCTGTATATATCACTAGATCAGTATAAGGAGAATCATCCTGTATATATCACTAGATCAGTATAAGGAGAATCATCCTGTATATATCACTAGATCAGTATAAGGGGAATCATCCTGTATATATCACTAGATCAGTATAAGGGGAATCATCCTGTATATATCACTAGATCAGTATAAGGGGAATCATCCTGTATATATCACTAGATCAGTATAAGGAGAATCATCCTGTATATATCACTAGATCAGTATAAGGAATCATCCTGTATATATCACTAGATCAGTATAAGGAGAATCATCCTGTATATATCACTAGATCAGTATAAGGAATCATCCTGTATATATCACTAGATCAGTATAAGGAGAATCATCCTGTATATATCACTAGATCAGTATAAGGAGAATCATCCTGTATATATCACTAGATCAGTATAAGGGGAATCATCCTGTATATATCACTAGATCAGTATAAGGGGAATCATCCTGTATATATCACTAGATCAGTATAAGGGGAATCATCCTGTATATATCACTAGATCAGTATAAGGAGAATCATCCTGTATATATCACTAGATCAGTATAAGGAATCATCCTGTATATATCACTAGATCAGTATAAGGAGAATCATCCTGTATATATCACTAGATCAGTATAAGGAATCATCCTGTATATATCACTAGATCAGTATAAGGAATCATCCTGTATATATCACTAGATCAGTATAAGGAATCATCCTGTATATATCACTAGATCAGTATAAGGAGACATCCATTCCTGCTTCTTCACATTTTACATGTTGGTAACTATGATGTCTGATCCTCTCTAGGCTTTTGTCCTCTCTCCCGCTCCTGCCCTCCTCTACTCCCGCCCTCCCATAATCCTGCCGTCCGCTAATTCCGCCCTTCTCTTCCTCTACCCTGTATTCCTCTTCCCCTTCTTTCATCCTTTTCGGCCCTTTCTGTCCTCTACTTCTTCTCTGACCCTTTTTTCTCTGCCCCTCCTGCCCTCTTCCTCTACCCTCCTGCCCTCTTCTTCTGCCCCTTCTACAGTCTTCCTCTTCCCTTCTTATTCTCTTCTTCAGGCCCCTCCTACCCTCTTCCTCGGCCCCTCCTGCCCTCTTCCTCAGGCCCCTATTGCCCTCTTCCTCTACCCTCCTGCCCTCTTCCTCAGGCCCCTCCTGCCCTCTTCCTCAGGCCCCTCCTACCCTCTTCCTCTACCCTCCTGCCCTCTTCCTCAGGCCCCTCCTACCCTCTTCCTCAGGCCCCTCCTGCCCTCTTCCTCAGGCCCCTCCTACCCTCTTCCTCTACCCTCCTGCCCTCTTCCTCAGGCCCCTCCTACCCTCTTCCTCAGGCCCCTCCTGCCCTCTTCCTCAGGCCCCTCCTGCCCTCTTCCTCTACCCTCCTGCCCTCTTCCTCAGGCCCCTCCTGCCCTCTTCCTCTACCCTCCTGCCCTCTTCCTCTGCCCCTTCTACAGTCTTCCTCTTCCCTTCTTATTCTCTTCTTCAGGCCCCTCCTGCCCTCTTCCTCAGGCCCCTCCTGCCCTCTTCCTCAGGCCCCTCCTGCCCTCTTCCTCAGGCCCCTCCTGCCCTCTTCCTCAGGCCCCTCCTGCCCTCTTCCTCAGGCCCCTCCTGCCCTCTTCCTCAGGCCCCTCCTGCCCTCTTCTTCTGCCCCTTCTACAGTCTTCCTCTTCCCTTCTTATTCTCTTCTTCAGGCCCCTCCTACCCTCTTCCTCGGCCCCTCCTGCCCTCTTCCTCAGGCCCCTCCTGCCCTCTTCCTCAGGCCCCTCCTGCCCTCTTCCTCAGGCCCCTCCTGCCCTCTTCCTCTACCCTCCTGCCCTCTTCTTCTGCCCCTTCTACAGTCTTCCTCTTCCCTTCTTATTCTCTTCTTCAGGCCCCTCCTACCCTCTTCCTCGACCCCTCCTGCCCTCTTCCTCAGGCCCCTCCTGCCCTCTTCCTCGGGCCCCCTCCTGCCCTCTTCCTCGGGCCCCCTCCTGCCCTCTTCCTCGGGCCCCTCATGCCCTTTTATTTTGCCCCTCTTGCCCTTTGTTTAGTACCCAGGCCTGCGTTTTCAGTGGCCCCGGGCCCTGAAGCAGGATATATCTCTGGGAATATTGCAGCAGGGAGATGTCTCGGTGATTACCTCACAGCTGGATTGTGGCCGCTCTACTCTCTCACCTAATCCTCTGTCTCTTTCTTTGCAGCTTATGACTGTGAATTCTACAATAAAGGTGAGGGCTGCTGGGGCATAGTTTGTCCATTTGGGAAGGAACAGAAAACGGTGCTCAAAGTACCGATACCACGAGTAAGACTGATGGAAATCACCACTGTGGGCACCGCACCGGGAAGAGTATTGGCACAACCAGTGGATCGGCCCATGGCCAGCCGCTGCGGTGTAACAAATGATCCTAGGAAAGATCCTCGGTAAAACCCCCGTGTATAGGGAGATCTCTAGCCGGAGCTCCTATAACTAGTAAGTGGGTGTAACCAAAGAAACGGACCAGACTGAGAAATAACATATAAGTAGGGCTTTATCCTGATGGCAACGTGTTTTGGGAACTGATTGTTCTCTTCATCAGGACTGTGAGAAAAATAATGAAATTCTCATTTAAATACATTTCGAGCGATGACGTCACTATACATAAGGAATCACTATAAAGTGAACATCATATTATAAGGTATAATAATAATAAGGTGCAGACAATAACATCATATATAATAATATAAGGTATAATAATAAGGTGCAGACAGTCATATATAATAATATAAGGTATAATAATAAGGTGCAGACAATAACATTATATATAATAATATAAGGTATAATAATAAGGTGCAGACAATGTCATATATAATAATATAAGGTATAATAATAAGGTGCAGACAATAACATCATATATAAGGTATAATAATAAGGTGCAGACAATAACATTATATATAATAATATAAGGTATAATAATAAGGTGCAGACAATAACATCATATATAATAATATAAGGTATAATAATAAGGTGCAGACAATAAAATCATATATAATAATATAAGGTATAATAATAAGGTGCAGACAATAACATCATATATAATAATATAAGGTATAATAATAAGGTGCAGACAATAACATTATATATAATAATATAAGGTATAATAATAAGGTGCAGACAATGTCATATATAATAATATAAGGTATAATAATAAGGTGCAGACAATAACATCATATATAAGGTATAATAATAAGGTGCAGACAATAACATTATATATAATAATATAAGGTATAATAATAAGGTGCAGACAATAACATCATATATAATAATATAAGGTATAATAATAAGGTGCAGACAATAACATTATATATAATAATATAAGGTATAATAATAAGGTGCAGACAATAACATCATATATAATAATATAAGGTATAATAATAAAGTGCAGACAATGTCATATATAATAATATAAGGTATAATAATAAGGTGCAGACAATAACATCATATATAATAATATAAGGTATAATAATAAGGTGCAGACAATAACATCATATATAATAATAGAAGGTATAATAATAAGGTGCAGACAATAACATCATATATAATAATAGAAGGTATAATAATAAGGTGCAGACAATAACATCATATATAATAATATAAGGTATAATAATAAGGTGCAGACAATAACATCATATATAATAATATAAGGTATAATAATAAGGTGCAGACAATAACATCATATATAATAATATAAGGTATAATAATAAGGTGCAGACAATAACATCATATATAATAATATAAGGTATAATAATAAGGTGCAGACAATAACATCATATATAATAATATAAGGTATAATAATAAGGTGCAGACAATAACATCATATATAATAATATAAGGTATAATAATATAAGGTATAATAAGGTGCAGACATTATCATCATATATAATAATATAAGGTATAATAATAAGGCGCAGACAATGTCATATATAATAATTTAAGGTATAATAATAAAGTGCAGACAATAACATCATATATAATAATATAAGGTATAATAATAAGGTGCAGACAATAACATCATATATAATAATATAAGGTATAATAATAAAGTGCAGACAATGTCATATATAATAATATAAGGTATAATAAGGTGCAGACAATAACATCATATATAATAATATAAGGTATAATAATAAGGCGCAGACAATGTCATATATAATAATATAAGGTATAATAATAAGGTGCAGACAATGTCATATATAATAATATAAGGTATAATAATAAGGTGCAGACAATAACATCATATATAATAATATAAGGTATAATAATAAGGCACAGACAATAACATCATATATAATAATATAAGGTATAATAATAAGGTGCAGACAATGTCATATATAATAATATAAGGTATAATAATAAGGTGCAGACAATAACATCATATATAATAATATAAAGTATAATAATAAGGTGCAGACAATGTCATATATAATAATATAAGGTATAATAATAAGGTGCAGACAATGTCATATATAATAATATAAGGTATAATAATAAGGTGCAGACAATAACATCATATATAATAATATAAGGTATAATAATAAGGTGCAGACAATGTCATATATAATAATATAAGGTATAATAATAAGGTGCAGACAATAACATCATATATAATAATATAAGGTATAATAATAAGGTGCAGACAATGTCATATATAATAATATAAGGTATAATAATAAGGCGCAGACAATAACATCATATATAATAATATAAGGTATAATAATAAGGTGCAGACAATAACATCATATATAAGGTATAATAATAAGGTGCAGACAATGTCATATATAATATAAGGTATAATAATAAGGTGCAGACAATAACATCATATATAATAATATAAGGTATAATAATAAGGTGCAGACAATGTCATATATAATAATATAAGGTATAATAATAAGGTGCAGACAATAACATCATATATAATAATATAAGGTATAATAATAAGGTGCAGACAATAACATCATATATAATAATATAAGGTATAATAATAAGGTGCAGACAATAACATCATATATAATAATATAAGGTATAATAATAAGGCACAGACAATAACATCATATATAATAATATAAGGTATAATAATAAGGTGCAGACAATAACATCATATATAATAATATAAGGTATAATAATAAGGTGCAGACAATAACATCATATATAATAATATAAGGTATAATAATATAAGGTATAATAAGGTGCAGACATTATCATCATATATAATAATATAAGGTATAATAATAAGGCGCAGACAATGTCATATATAATAATTTAAGGTATAATAATAAAGTGCAGACAATAACATCATATATAATAATATAAGGTATAATAATAAGGTGCAGACAATAACATCATATATAATAATATAAGGTATAATAATAAAGTGCAGACAATAACATCATATATAATAATATAAGGTATAATAATAAGGTGCAGACAATAACATCATATATAATAATATAAGGTATAATAATAAGGTGCAGACAATAACATCATATATAATAATATAAGGTATAATAATAAGGTGCAGACAATGTCATATATAATAATATAAGGTATAATAATAAGGTGCAGACAATAACATCATATATAATAATATAAGGTATAATAATAAGGTGCAGACAATAACATCATATATAATAATATAAGGTATAATAATAAGGTGCAGACAATGTCATATATAATAATATAAGGTATAATAATAAGGTGCAGACAATAACATCATATATAATAATATAAGGTATAATAATAAGGTGCAGACAATAACATCATATATAATAATATAAGGTATAATAATAAGGTGCAGACAATGTCATATATAATAATATAAGGTATAATAAGGTGCAGACAATAACATCATATATAATAATATAAGGTATAATAATAAGGTGCAGACAATAACATCATATATAATAATATAAGGTATAATAATAAGGTGCAGACAATAACATCATATATAATAATATAAGGTATAATAATAAGGTGCAGACAATAACATCATATATAATAATATAAGGTATAATAATAAGGTGCAGACAATGTCATATATAATAATATAAGGTATAATAATAAGGGGCAGACAATGTCATATATAATAATATAAGGTATAATAATAAGGTGCAGACAATGTCATATATAATAATATAAGGTATAATAATAAGGCACAGACAATAACATCATATATAATAATATAAGGTATAATAATAAGGTGCAGACAATAACATCATATATAATAATATAAGGTATAATAATAAGGTGCAGACAATAACATCATATATAATAATATAAGGTATAATAATAAGGCGCAGACAATAACATCATATATAATAATATAAGGTATAATAATAAGGTGCAGACAATAACATCATATATAATAATATAAGGTATAATAATAAGGTGCAGACAATAACATCATATATAATAATATAAGGTATAATAATAAGGTGCAGACAATAACATCATATATAATAATATAAGGTATAATAATAAGGTGCAGACAATAACATCATATATAATAATATAAGGTATAATAATAAGGCGCAGACAATAACATCATATATAATAATATAAGGTATAATAATAAGGTGCAGACAATAACATCATATATAATAATATAAGGTATAATAATAAGGTGCAGACAATAACATCATATATAATAATATAAGGTATAATAATAAGGTGCAGACAATAACATCATATATAATAATATAAGGTATAATAATAAGGTGCAGACAATAACATCATATATAATAATATAAGGTATAATAATAAGGGGCAGACAATGTCATATATAATAATATAAGGTATAATAATAAGGTGCAGACAATGTCATATATAATAATATAAGGTATAATAATAAGGCACAGACAATAACATCATATATAATAATATAAGGTATAATAATAAGGTGCAGACAATAACATCATATATAATAATATAAGGTATAATAATAAGGTGCAGACAATAACATCATATATAATAATATAAGGTATAATAATAAGGTGCAGACAATAACATCATATATAATAATATAAGGTATAATAATAAGGTGCAGACAATAACATCATATATAATAATATAAGGTATAATAATAAGGTGCAGACAATAACATCATATATAATAATATAAGGTATAATAATAAGGCACAGACAATAACATCATATATAATAATATAAGGTATAATAATAAGGTGCAGACAATGTCATATATAATAATTAGAGATGAGCGAACTTACAGTAAATTCGATTCGTAACGAACTTCTCGGCTCGGCAGTTGATGACTTTTCCTGCATAAATTAGTTCAGCTTTCCGGTCCTCCGGTGGGCTGGAAAAGGTGGATACATTCCTAGGAAAGTCTCCAGCCACCGGAGCACCGGAAAGCTGAACTAATTTATGCAGGAAAAGTCAACTGCCGAGCCGAGAAGTTCGTGACGAATCGAATTTACTGTAAGTTTGCTCATCTATAATAATAATAATATAAGGTATAATACATGATATCACTGATCGGTGTAACCGTCTTGAAATGTGGAGGTCTCCCAAGTATGATATATGAACTGATAAACAGGGAACCTTTTAAAATATACCTTAAATGACTATTTATGGGGTGTGAATTTTAATATATATAGATCGCCCTGGACTCCCTCTGTCTGGCCTTTAACATAAGGTACTTGTAGAGACGTGTATCTGTCTTCTAGAGTTCAGACTGTACATGTATCGTGCGGTATTCTTGTTTGTGAAGTGTCTGTGAGTTACCATATTCCTCCATGTATTGGTGACCATATTATACACGGTGTCCACAATCACATATTGCACAGTCCACAGTCTTATTATTGCACTAAATGTTATTGCACATGACGGCATCAGAGCCGCACAGATGAAAGGAGCCGCTTAGATAAAAGGATGCAAGCCAAGAGTTGGAATGCCGTAACAAGGTCCCTGAAGAATCGCATAGAGGAAACGCGTAGGATCGGCACCTAATGCATACCTGGAAGCTCCAAGGACAATAAGACGCACCTTACTACCTAGAAGAAATAAGTGGCATGTGCAATAATAAGACTGTGGACTGTGCAATATGTGATTGTGGACACCGTGTATAATATGGTCCCCAATACATGGAGGAATATGGTAACTCACAGACACTTCACATACAAGAATACCGCACGATACATGTACAGTCTGAACTCTAGAAGACAGATACACGTCTCTACAAGTACCTTATGTTAAAGGCCAGACAGAGGGAGTCCAGGGCGATCTATATATATTAAAATTCACACCCCATAAATGTTCATTTAAGGTATATTTTAAAAGGTTCCCTGTTTATCAGTTCATATATCATACTTGGGAGACCTCCACATTTCAAGACGGTTACACCGATCAGTGATATCATGTATTATACCTTATATTATTATTATTATAGATGAGCAAACTTACAGTAAATTCGATTCGTCACGAACTTCTCGGCTCGGCAGTTGACTTTTCCTGCATAAATTAGTTCAGCTTTCCGGTGCTCCGGTGGCTGGAGACTTTCCTAGGAATGTATCCACCTTTTCCAGCCCACCGGAGGACCGGAAAGCTGAACTAATTTATGCAGGAAAAGTCATCAACTGCCGAGCCGAGAAGTTCGTTACGAATCGAATTTACTGTAAGTTCGCTCATCTCTAATTATTATATATGACATTGTCTGCACCTTATTATTATACCTTATATTATTATATATGATATTGTCTGCACCTTATTATTATACCTTATATTATTATATATGATGTTATTGTCTGCACCTTATTATTATACCTTATATTATTATATATGATGTTATTGTCTGCGCCTTATTATTATACCTTATATTATTATATATGACATTGTCTGCCCCTTATTATTATACCTTATATTATTATATATGATGTTATTGTCTGCACCTTATTATTATACCTTATATTATTATATATGATGTTATTGTCTGCACCTTATTATTATACCTTATATTATTATATATGATGTTATTGTCTGCCCCTTATTATTATACCTTATATTATTATATATGACATTGTCTGCACCTTATTATTATACCTTGTATTATTATATATGATGTTATTGTCTGCACCTTATTATTATACCTTATATTATTATATATGATGTTATTGTCTGCACCTTATTATTATACCTTATATTATTATATATGATGTTATTGTCTGCACCTTATTATTATACCTTATATTATTATATATGACATTGTCTGCACCTTATTATTATACCTTATATTATATATGACATTGTCTGCACCTTATTATTATACCTTATATTATTATATATGATGTTATTGTCTGCACCTTATTATTATACCTTATATTATTATATATGATGTTATTGTCTGCACCTTATTATTATACCTTATATTATTATATATGATGTTATTGTCTGCACCTTATTATTATACCTTGTATTATTATATATGATGTTATTGTCTGCACCTTATTATTATACCTTATATTATTATATATGACATTGTCTGCACCTTATTATTATACATTATATTATTATATATGACATTGTCTGCACCTTATTATTATACCTTATATTATTATATATGACATTGTCTGCACCTTATTATTATACCTTATATTATATATGACATTGTCTGCACCTTATTATTATACCTTGTATTATTATATATGATGTTATTGTCTGCACCTTATTATTATACATTATATTATATATGACATTGTCTGCACCTTATTATTATACCTTATATTATTATATATGATGTTATTGTCTGCACCTTATTATTATACCTTATATTATTATATATGATGTTATTGTCTGCACCTTATTATTATACCTTATATTATTATATATGATGTTATTGTCTGCGCCTTATTATTATACCTTATATTATTATATATGACATTGTCTGCCCCTTATTATTATACCTTATATTATTATATATGATGTTATTGTCTGCACCTTATTATTATACCTTATATTATTATATATGATGTTATTGTCTGCACCTTATTATTATACCTTATATTATTATATATGATGTTATTGTCTGCCCCTTATTATTATACCTTATATTATTATATATGACATTGTCTGCGCCTTATTATTATACCTTGTATTATTATATATGATGTTATTGTCTGCACCTTATTATTATACCTTATATTATTATATATGATGTTATTGTCTGCACCTTATTATTATACCTTATATTATTATATATGATGTTATTGTCTGCACCTTATTATTATACCTTATATTATTATATATGACATTGTCTGCACCTTATTATTATACCTTATATTATATATGACATTGTCTGCACCTTATTATTATACCTTATATTATTATATATGATGTTATTGTCTGCACCTTATTATTATACCTTATATTATTATATATGATGTTATTGTCTGCACCTTATTATTATACCTTATATTATTATATATGATGTTATTGTCTGCACCTTATTATTATACCTTGTATTATTATATATGATGTTATTGTCTGCACCTTATTATTATACCTTATATTATTATATATGACATTGTCTGCACCTTATTATTATACATTATATTATTATATATGACATTGTCTGCACCTTATTATTATACCTTATATTATTATATATGACATTGTCTGCACCTTATTATTATACCTTGTATTATTATATATGATGTTATTGTCTGCACCTTATTATTATACATTATATTATATATGACATTGTCTGCACCTTATTATTATACCTTATATTATTATATATGATGTTATTGTCTGCACCTTATTATTATACCTTATATTATTATATATGATGTTATTGTCTGCACGTTATTATTATACCTTATATTATTATATATGACATTGTCTGCACTTTATTATTATACCTTATATTATTATATATGATTTTATTGTCTGCACCTTATTATTATACCTTATATTATTATATATGATTTTATTGTCTGCACCTTATTATTATACCTTATATTATATATGACATTGTCTGCACCTTATTATTATACCTTATATTATATATGACATTGTCTGCACCTTATTATTATACCTTATATTATATATGACATTGTCTGCACCTTATTATTATACCTTATATTATATATGACATTGTCTGCACCTTATTATTATACCTTATATTATATATGACATTGTCTGCACCTTATTATTATACCTTATATTATTATATATGACATTGTCTGCACCTTATTATTATACCTTATATTATTATATATAATGTTATTGTCTGCACCTTATTATTATACCTTATATTATTATATATGATGTTATTGTCTGCACCTTATTATTATACCTTATATTATTATATATGACATTGTCTGCACCTTATTATTATACCTTATATTATTATATATGATGTTATTGTCTGCACCTTATTATTATACCTTATATTATATATGATGTCATCATTGTCTGCACCATTTTATTATAAGGTATAATAATAATAAGGTGCAGACAATAACACCGCGCACATATTGTACCTTATGTTATTTCTTAGTCTGGTCCGTTACTTCATAGACAACAGTGCAAAGGTGCTGCTCTATCCCCGTATCCTGGCTTCTGTGCTGCAGACCGGCAGGGTGGCGTTCCCTTCCACGTGCAATTAGTAGAAAACGGAAGATGTCCAGCACCAGGAAGGCAGGTAAAAACTTGTTTATTGAGGTACAAAAGTGACAAACAGCATATCGAGGAGCGTAGAGCCTACGCGTTTCAGGCTAAAGAGCCCTTAGTCATGGCATAAAAACTTTACAGCACTGTGTTCTTTTATAATAAAACACATTAGAATCACATGATCTGAGCAGCAAAGTGGTGGATCATCTAAAAAATGCGGCATGGAGTTGATCACAAAACACTATGACTGTTCTACATAGATAGACATGGTGTTCAATACACGAGTATACAAGACAGCCACAAGATTCAGTTGCACTAATACTTATATTATCGTAAGCAAAGTTGTAGTCTGGCTAAATAGATAGACCATATTAACTAGTTACTTCTATTATTAAAACGTTAGTATAAGGTCTTGTCTCAAATTTAACCCTTGGGGCTCTCTGGTGCCTAGCATGAATATCCAGAACGATTCTCTGTTGAGAACCATCCTCCTTAAATCCCCACCCCGTCTCGGTTTCCTAACTTTTTCTATGCCCATGATTTGTAATGTACTCATGTTGCCTCCATGAACATCCCTGAAATGCCTGGACAACGCAGAAATATTACTATTAAAAGACAAAATATTCTTTGCATCAGATATGTGCCTGCGTATCCGAGTTTTCAGGGAGTTCATGGTGCAACCTACATACTGGCATTGGCAAGATGTGCAGGACGCTAGATAAACAACACTTTTTGTATTGCAATTAACATAATCCTTCAAAACAAAAGTTTTAGTATTTGAATATGATTTAAATTCCTTGTTAACCTGCATGTAACTGCAAGTGATACAGACATTGTGCCCACACTTCCAGTTACCTGCATGAAGCAACCAATTCGTACCAGTATGTTTGTTGTCAGCACCACAAAACATACTAGGTGATAGAATGGATCCCAATTTTTCTCAATGATATTCCTGATTTTATGAAATTGTTTGCTCATCCCCCTTTCTTCATCACACAGTATAGCAAACAATTTCATAAAATCAGGAATATCATTGAGAAAAATCTACCTATACTGCATCAAGACACTGTCTTATATAATCTTTTACAGGACAACTTCAAAATGGTGTCCAAAAGAGGTCCCTCTTTGGGATCCATTCTATCACCTAGTATGTTTTGTGGTGCTGACAACAAACATACTGGTACGAATTGGTTGCTTCATGCAGGTAACTGGAAGTGTGGGCACAATGTCTGTATCACTTGCAGGTCAACAAGGAATTTAAATCATATTCAAATACTAAAACTTTTGTTTTGAAGGATTATGTTAATTGCAATACAAAAAATGTTGTTTATCTAGCGTCCTGCACATCTTGCCAATGCCAGTATGTAGGTTGCACCATGAACTCCCTGAAAACTCGGATACGCAGGCACATATCTGATGCAAAGAATATTTTGTCTTTTAATAGTAATATTTCTGCATTGTCCAGGCATTTCAGGGATGTTCATGGAGGCAACACGAGTACATTACAAATCATGGGCATAGAAAAAGTTAGGAAACCGAGACGGGGTGGGGATCTAAGGAGGATGGTTCTCAACAGAGAATCGTTCTGGATATTCATGCTAGGCACAAGAGAGCCCCAAGGGTTAAATTTGAGACAAGACCTTATACTAACGTTTTAATAATAGAAGTAACTAGTTAATATGGTCTATCTATTTAGCCAGACTACAACTTTGCTTACGATAATATAAGTATGGCTGTCTTGTATACTCGTGTATTGAACACCATGTCTATCTATGTAGAACAGTCATAGTGTTTTGTGATCAACTCCATGCCGCATTTTTTAGATGATCCACCACTTTGCTGCTCAGATCATGTGATTCTAATGTGTTTTATTATAAAAGAACACAGTGCTGTAAAGTTTTTATGCCATGACTAAGGGCTCTTTAGCCTGAAACGCGTAGGCTCTACGCTCGTCGATATGCTGTTTGTCACTTTTGTACCTCAATAAACAAGTTTTTACCTGCCTTCCTGGTGCTGGACATCTTCAGTTTTCTGGTCCGTTACTTTGGTTAAACCGGGCCGGAGGTCTCCGTATACTCGGGGGCTTCACCTGGGTCTTCTGGGATCATTTAAGTGTTGGAATTCTATGATGTGCCCCTAGGTGGCAGCACACATCCATCGTCAGGACCTTCAGGATCACAGATCACCCAGTTATAATAAGTTATGAGGTGACGGGGCCCCAAAATACTGGACTAATATATGTGCATATAATTGTACTGGGGACTCGACTAATATATATGTGTATATATATAATATACTGTGCTGGGGACACGACTAATATATGTGCATATATAATATACTGTACTGGGGACACGACTAATATATATGTGTATATATAATATACTGTGCTGGGGACACGACTAATATATGTGTATATAGAATATACTGTACTGGGGACACGACTAATATATGTGCATATATAATATACTGTACTGGGGACACGACTAATATATGTGTGTATATAATATACTGTACTGGGGACACGACTAATATATGTGTGTATATAATATACTGTACTGGGGACACGACTAATATATGTGTATATATAATATACTGTGCTGGGGACACGACTAATATATGTGCATATATAATATACTGTACTGGGGACACGACTAATATATGTGTATATATAATATACTGTACTGGGGACACGACTAATATATGTGTATATATATAATATACTGTGCTGGGGACACGACTAATATATGTGCATATATAATATACTGTACTGGGGACACGACTAATATATATGTGTATATATAATATACTGTGCTGGGGACACGACTAATATATGTGCATATATAATATACTGTACTGGGGACACGACTAATATATGTGCATATATAATATACTGTGCTGGGGACACGACTAATATATGTGTATATAACCTACTGTACTGGGGACACGACTAATATATGTGCATATATAATATACTGTACTGGGGACACGACTAATATATGTGTATATATAACATACTGTACTGGGGACACGACTAATATATGTGCGTATATAATATGCTGTGCTGGGGACACGACTAATATATGTGCATATATAATATACTGTACTGGGGACACGACTAATATATGTGTATATATAATATACTGTACTGGGGACACGACTAATATATGTGCATATATAATATGCTGTGCTGGGGACACGACTAATATATGTGCATATATAATATACTGTACTGGGGACACGACTAATATATGTGTATATATAATATACTGTCCTGGGGACACGACTAATATATGTGTATATAATATACTGTACTGGGGACACGACTAATATATGTGTATATATAACATACTGTACTGGGGACACGACTAATATATGTGTATATATATAATATACTGTACTGGGGACACGACTAATATATGTGCATATATAATATACTGTACTGGGGACACGACTAATATATGTGTATATATAATATACTGTACTGGGGACACGACTAATATATGTGCATATATAATATACTGTACTGGGGACACGACTAATATATGTGCATATATAACCTACTGTACTGGGGACACGACTAATATATGTGTATATATAACATACTGTACTGGGGACACGACTAATGTATGTGTGTATATAATATACTGTACTGGGGACACGACTAATATATGTGTATATATAACCTACTGTACTGGGGACACGACTAATATATGTGCATATATAATATACTGTACTGGGGACATGACTAATATATGTGTATATATATATATATATAATATACTGTGCTGGGGACACGACTAATGTATGTGTATATATAATATACTGTACTGGGGACACGACTAATATATGTGCATATATAATATACTGTACTGGGGACACGACTAATATATGTGTATATATAATATACTGTACTGGGGACACGACTAATATATGTGTATATATAATATACTGTGCTGGGGACACGACTAATATGTGTATATATAATATACTGTACTGGGACACGACTAATATATGTGTGTATATAATATACTGTACTGGGGACACGACTAATATATGTGTGTATATAATATACTGTACTGGGGACACGACTAATATATGTGTATATATAATATACTGTACTGGGGACACGACTAATATATGTGTGTATATAATAGACTGTACTGGGGACACGACTAATATATGTGTGTATATAATATACTGTACTGGGGACACGACTAATATATGTGTATATATATAATATACTGTCCTGGGGACATGACTAATATATGTGTATATATAACATACTGTACTGGGGACACGACTAATATATGTGTATATATAACATACTGTACTGGGGACACGACTAATATATGTGTATATATAACCTACTGTACTGGGGACACGACTAATATATGTGTATATATAATATACTGTACTGGGGACACGACTAATATATGTGTATATATAATATACTGTACTGGGGACACGACTAATATATGTATATATAATATACTGTACTGGGACACGACTAATATATGTGTGTATATAATATACTGTACTGGGGACACGACTAATATATGTGCATATATAATATACTGTACTGGGGACACGACTAATATATGTGCATATATATATAACCTACTGTACTGGGGACACGACTAATATATGTGTATATATAATATACTGTACTGGGGACACAACTAATATATGTGTATATATAATATACTGTACTGGGGACACGACTAATATATGTGTATATATAATATACTGTACTGGGGACACGACTAATATATGTGCATATATAACATACTGTACTGGGGACACGACTAATGTATGTGTATATATAATATACTGTACTGGGGACACGACTAATATATGTGCATATATAATATACTGTACTGGGGACACGACTAATATATGTGTATATATAATATACTGTACTGGGGACACGACTAATATATGTGCATATATAATATACTGTACTGGGGACACGACTAATATATGTGTATATATAATATACTGTACTGGGGACACGACTAATATATGTGTATATATAATATACTGTACTGGGGACACGACTAATATATGTGCATATATAATATACTGTACTGGGGACACGACTAATGTATGTGTATATATAACCTACTGTACTGGGGACACGACTAATATATGTGTATATATAACATACTGTACTGGGGACACGACTAATATATGTGTATATATAACCTACTGTACTGGGGACACGACTAATATATGTGCATATATAACATACTGTACTGGGGACACGACTAATATATGTGTATATATAATATACTGTACTGGGGACACGACTAATATATGTGTATATATAATATACTGTACTGGGGACACAACTAATATATGTGTATATATAATATACTGTACTGGGGACACGACTAATATATGTGTATAATATACTATACTGGGGACACGACTAATATATGTGCATATATAACCTACTGTACTGGGGACACGACTAATATATGTGTATATATAATATACTGTACTGGGGACACGACTAATATATGTGCATATATAACATACTGTACTGGGGACACGACTAATGTATGTGTATATATAATATACTGTACTGGGGACACGACTAATATATGTGTATATATAATATACTGTACTGGGGACACGACTAATATATGTGCATATATAACATACTGTACTGGGGACACGACTAATGTATGTGTATATATAATATACTGTACTGGGGACACGACTAATATATGTGTATATATAATATACTGTACTGGGGACACGACTAATATATGTGCATATATAATATACTGTACTGGGGACACGACTAATGTATGTGTATATATAACCTACTGTACTGGGGACACGACTAATATATGTGCATATATAACATACTGTACTGGGGACACGACTAATATATGTGTATATATAATATACTGTACTGGGGACACAACTAATATATGTGTATATATAATATACTGTACTGGGGACACGACTAATATATGTGTATATATAATATACTGTACTGGGGACACAACTAATATATGTGTATATATAATATACTGTACTGGGGACACGACTAATATATGTGTATAATATACTATACTGGGGACACGACTAATATATGTGCATATATAACCTACTGTACTGGGGACACGACTAATATATGTGTATATATAATATACTGTACTGGGGACACGACTAATATATGTGTATATATAATATACTGTACTGGGGACACGACTAATATATGTGTATATATAATATACTGTACTGGGGACACGACTAATATATGTGTATATATAATATACTGTACTGGGGACACAACTAATATATGTGTGTATATAATATACTGTACTGGGGACACGACTAATATATGTGTATATATAATATACTGTCCTGGGGACACGACTAATATATGTGTGTATATAATATACTGTCCTGGGGACACAACTAATATATGTGTATATATAATATACTGTGCTGGGGACACGACTAATATATGTGCATATATAATATACTGTGCTGGGGACACGACTAATATATGTGCATATATAACATACTGTACTGGGGACACGACTAATGTATGTGTATATATAATATACTGTACTGGGGACACGACTAATGTATGTGTATATATAATATACTGTACTGGGGACACGACTAATATATGTGTATATATAACATACTGTACTGGGGACACGACTAATATATGTGTATATATAATATACTGTACTGGGGACACGACTAATATATGTGTATATATAACATACTGTACTGGGACACGACTAATATATGTGCATATATAATATACTGTACTGGGGACACGACTAATATATGTGTATATATAATATACTGTGCTGGGGACACGACTAATATGTGTATATATAATATACTGTACTGGGACACGACTAATATATGTGTGTATATAATATACTGTACTGGGGACACGACTAATATATGTGTGTATATAATATACTGTACTGGGGACACGACTAATATATGTGTATATATAATATACTGTGCTGGGGACACGACTAATATGTGTATATATAATATACTGTACTGGGACACGACTAATATATGTGCATATATAATATACTGTACTGGGGACACGACTAATATATGTGTATATATAATATACTGTGCTGGGGACACGACTAATATGTGTATATATAATATACTGTACTGGGGACACGACTAATATATGTGCATATATAATATACTGTGCTGGGGACACGACTAATATATGTGTATATATAATATACTGTACTGGGGACACGACTAATATATGTGTATATATATAATATACTGTACTGGGGACACGACTAATATATGTGTATATATATAATATACTGTACTGGGGACACGACTAATATATGTGCATATATAATATACTGTACTGGGGACACGACTAATATATGTGCATATATAACCTACTGTACTGGGGACACGACTAATATATGTGTATATATAATATACTGTGCTGGGGACACGACTAATATATGTGTATATATAATATACTGTACTGGGGACACGACTAATATATGTGTGTATATAATATACTGTACTGGGACACGACTAATATATGTGTATATATAACATACTGTACTGGGACACGACTAATATATGTGTATATATAATATACTGTACTGGGGACACGACTAATATATGTGCATATATAATATACTGTACTGGGGACACGACTAATATATGTGCATATATAACCTACTGTACTGGGGACACGACTAATATATGTGTATATATATAACCTACTGTACTGGGGACACGACTAATATATGTGTATATATAATATACTGTACTGGGGACACGACTAATATATGTGTATATATAATATACTGTACTGGGGACACGACTAATATATGTGCATATATAATATACTGTACTGGGGACATGACTAATATATGTGCATATATAATATACTGTTCTGGGGACACGACTAATGTATGTGTATATATATAATATACTGTACTGGGGACACGACTAATATATGTGTATATATAATATACTGTACTGGGGACACGACTAATATATGTGTATATATAATATACTGTACTGGGGACACGACTAATATATGTGCATATATAATATACTGTACTGGGGACACGACTAATATATGTGTATATATAACATACTGTACTGGGGACACGACTAATATATGTGCATATATAATATACTGTACTGGGGACACGACTAATATATGTGCATATATAATATACTGTACTGGGGACACGACTAATATATGTGTATATATAACATACTGTACTGGGGACACGACTAATATATGTGTATATATATATATATAATATGCTGTGCTGGGGACACGACTAATATATGTGTATATATAATATACTGTGCTGGGGACACGACTAATATATGTGTATATATATATATATATATATAATATGCTGTGCTGGGGACACGACTAATATATGTGCATATATAATATACTGTACTGGGGACACGACTAATATATGTGTATATATAATATACTGTACTGGGGACACGACTAATATATGTGTATATATAATATACTGTGCTGGGGACACGACTAATATATGTGTATATATATATATATAATATGCTGTGCTGGGGACACGACTAATATATGTGTATATATAACCTACTGTACTGGGGACACGACTAATATATGTGCATATATAATATACTGTACTGGGGACACGACTAATATATGTGTATATATATAATATACTGTGCTGGGGACACGACTAATATATGTGTATATATAACCTACTGTACTGGGGACACGACTAATATATGTGTATATATAATATACTGTACTGGGGACACGACTAATATATGTGTATATATAATATACTGTCCTGGGGACACGACTAATATATGTGTATATATAACATACTGTACTGGGGACACGACTAATGTATGTGTATATATAATATACTGTGCTGGGGACACGACTAATATATGTGCATATATAATATACTGTACTGGGGACACGACTAATATATGTGTGTATATAATATACTGTACTGGGGACACGACTAATATATGTGTATATATAATATACTGTACTGGGGACACGACTAATATATGTGTATATATAATATACTGTACTGGGGACACGACTAATATATGTGTATATATAATATACTGTACTGGGGACACAACTAATATATGTGCATATATAATATACTGTACTGGGGACACGACTAATATATGTGTATATATAATATACTGTACTGGGGACATGACTAATATATGTGTATATATAACCTACTGTACTGGGGACACGACTAATGTATGTGTATATATATAATATACTGTCCTGGGGACACGACTAATATATGTGTGTATATATATGTGTGTATATATAATATACTGTACTGGGGACACGACTAATATATGTGCATATATAATATACTGTACTGGGGACACGACTAATATATGTGTATATATATAATATACTGTGCTGGGGACACGACTAATATATGTGTATATATAACCTACTGTACTGGGGACACGACTAATATATGTGTATATATAATATACTGTACTGGGGACACAACTAATATATGTGCATATATAATATACTGTACTGGGGACACGACTAATATATGTGTATATATAACCTACTGTACTGGGGACACGACTAATGTATGTGTATATATATAATATACTGTCCTGGGGACACGACTAATATATGTGTGTATATATAATATACTGTACTGGGGACACGACTAATATATGTGCATATATAATATACTGTACTGGGGACACGACTAATATATGTGTATATATATAATATACTGTGCTGGGGACACGACTAATATATGTGTATATATAACCTACTGTACTGGGGACACGACTAATATATGTGTATATATAATATACTGTACTGGGGACACGACTAATATATGTGTATATATAACCTACTGTACTGGGGACACGACTAATATATGTGTATATATAATATACTGTACTGGGGACACAACTAATATATGTGCATATATAATATACTGTACTGGGGACACGACTAATGTATGTGTATATATATAATATACTGTACTGGGGACACGACTAATATATGTGTATATATAACCTACTGTACTGGGGACACGACTAATATATGTGTATATATAATATACTGTACTGGGGACACGACTAATATATGTGTATATATAATATACTGTACTAGGGACACGACTAATATATGTGTATATATAACCTACTGTACTGGGGACACGACTAATATATGTGCATATATAATATACTATACTGGGGACACGACTAATATATGTGTATATATAATATACTGTACTGGGGACACGACTAATATATGTGTATATATATATAATATACTGTACTGGGGACACGACTAATATTATGTGTATATATATATAATATACTGTACTAGGGACACGACTAATATATGTGTATATATAACCTACTGTACTGGGGACACGACTAATATATGTGCATATATAATATACTATACTGGGGACACGACTAATATATGTGTATATATAATATACTGTACTGGGGACACGACTAATATATGTGTATATATATATAATATACTGTACTGGGGACACGACTAATATATGTGTATATATATATAATATACTGTACTGGGGACACGACTAATATATGTGTATATATAATATACTGTACTGGGGACACGACTAATATATGTGTATATATAATATACTGTACTGGGGACACGACTAATATATGTGTATATATAATATACTGTACTGGGGACACGACTAATATATGTGTATATATAATATACTGTACTGGGGACACGACTAATATATGTGCATATATAACATACTGTACTGGGGACACGACTAATATATGTGTATATATATATAATATACTGTACTGGGGACACGACTAATATATGTGCATATATAACATACTGTACTGGGGACACGACTAATATATGTGTATATATAATATACTGTACTGGGGACACGACTAATATATGTGTATATATAATATACTGTACTGGGGACACGACTAATATATGTGTATATATAATATACTGTGCTGGGGACACGACTAATATATGTGTATATATAATATACTGTACTGGGGACACGACTAATATATGTGTATATATAATATACTATACTGGGGACACGACTAATATATGTGTATATATAATATACTGTACTGGGGACACGACTAATATATGTGTATATATAATATACTGTGCTGGGGACACGACTAATATATGTGTATATATAATATACTGTACTGGGGACACGACTAATATATGTGTATATATAATATACTGTACTGGGGACACGACTAATATATGTGCATATATAATATACTGTACTGGGGACACGACTAATATATGTGTATATATAACATACTGTACTGGGGACACGACTAATGTATGTGTATATATAATATACTGTACTGGGGACACGACTAATATATGTGTATATATATAATATACTGTACTGGGGACACGACTAATATATGTGTATATATAATATACTGTACTGGGGACACGACTAATATATGTGTATATATAATATACTGTACTGGGGACACGACTAATATATGTGTATATATAATATACTGTACTGGGGACACGACTAATACATGTGTATATAATATACTGTACTGGGGACACGACTAATATATGTGTATATATAATATACTGTACTGGGGACACGACTAATATATGTGTATATATATATAATATACTGTCCTGGGGACACGACTAATATATGTGTATATATAATATACTGTACTGGGGACACGACTAATATATGTGTATATATAATATACTGTACTGGGGACACGACTAATATATGTGTATATATATATAATATACTGTACTGGGGACACGACTAATATATGTGTGTATATAATATACTGTACTGGGGACACGACTAATATGTGTATATATAATATACTGTACTGGGGACACGACTAATATATGTGTGTATATAATATACTGTGCTGGGGACACGACTAATATATGTGCATATATAATATACTGTACTGGGGACACGACTAATATATGTGTATATATAATATACTGTACTGGGGACACGACTAATGTATGTGTATATATAATATACTGTACTGGGGACACGACTAATATATGTGTATATATAACATACTGTACTGGGGACACGACTAATATATGTGTATATATAATATACTGTACTGGGGACACGACTAATATATGTGTATATATATAATATACTGTGCTGGGGACACGACTAATATATGTGTATATATAACATACTGTACTGGGGACACGACTAATATATGTGTATATATAACATACTGTACTGGGGACACGACTAATATATGTGTATATATATAATATACTGTGCTGGGGACACGACTAATATATGTGTATATATATATATATATATAATATGCTGTGCTGGGGACACGACTAATATATGTGTATATATAATATACTGTACTGGGGACACGACTAATATATGTGTATATATAATATACTGTACTGGGGACACGACTAATATATGTGTATATATAATATACTGTACTGGGGACACGACTAATATATGTGCATATATAATATACTGTACTGGGGACACGACTAATATATGTGTATATATAATATACTGTACTGGGGACACGACTAATATATGTGTATATATAATATACTGTACTGGGGACACGACTAATATATGTGTATATATAATATACTGTACTGGGGACACGACTAATATATGTGTATATATAATATACTGTACTGGGGACACGACTAATATATGTGTATATATAACATACTGTACTGGGACACGACTAATATATGTGTGTATATAATATACTGTACTGGGGACACGACTAATATATGTGTATATATAATATACTGTACTGGGGACACGACTAATATATGTGTATATATAACCTACTGTACTGGGGACACGACTAATATATGTGTATATATAATATACTGTACTGGGGACACGACTAATATATGTGCATATATAATATACTGTACTGGGGACACGACTAATATATGTGTATATATAATATACTGTACTGGGGACACGACTATTATATGTGCATATATAATATACTGTACTGGGGACACGACTAATATATGTGTATATATAACATACTGTACTGGGGACACGACTAATATATGTGTATATATAACCTACTGTACTGGGGACACGACTAATATATGTGTATATATAATATACTGTACTGGGGACACGACTAATGTATGTGTATATATAACCTACTGTACTGGGGACACGACTAATGTATGTGTATATATAATATACTGTACTGGGGACACGACTAATGTATGTGCATATAATATACTGTACTGGGGACACGACTAATATATGTGTATATATAATATACTGTACTGGGACACGATTAATATATGTGCATATATAACCTACTGTACTGGGGACACGACTAATATATGTGTATATATAACCTACTGTACTGGGGACACGACTAATATATGTGTGTATATAATATACTGTACTGGGGACACGACTAATATATGTGCATATATAATATACTGTACTGGGGACACGACTAATATATGTGTATATATATAATATACTGTGCTGGGGACACGACTAATATATGTGCATATATAATATACTGTACTGGGGACACGACTAATATATGTGTATATATAATATACTATACTGGGGACACGACTAATATATGTGTATATATAATATACTATACTGGGGACACGACTAATATATGTGTATATATATATAATATACTGTCCTGGGGACACGACTAATATATGTGTATATATATAATATACTGTACTGGGGACACGACTAATATATGTGTATATATAACATACTGTACTGGGGACACGACTAATATATGTGTATATATAATATACTGTACTGGGACACGACTAATATATGTGTATATATAATATACTGTACTGGGGACACGACTAATATATGTGTATATATAATATACTGTGCTGGGCACACGACTAATATATGTGCATATATAACATACTGTACTGGGGACACGACTAATATATGTGTATATATATAATATACTGTACTGGGGACACGACTAATATATGTGCATATATAATATACTGTACTGGGGACACGACTAATATATGTGTATATATAATAAACTGTACTGGGGACACGACTAATATATGTGTATATATAACATACTGTACTGGGGACACGACTAATATATGTGTATATATAATATACTGTACTGGGGACACGACTAATGTATGTGTATATATAATATACTGTACTGGGGACACGACTAATATATGTGTGTATATATAATATACTGTGCTGGGGACACGACTAATATATGTGTATATATAATATACTGTACTGGGGACACGACTAATATATGTGTATATATAATATACTGTACTGGGGACACGACTAATATATGTGTATATATAACATACTGTACTGGGGACACGACTAATATATGTGTATATATAATATACTGTACTGGGGACACGACTAATATATGTGTGTATATAATATACTGTACTGGGGACATGACTAATATATGTGTATATATAATATACTGTACTGGGGACACGACTAATATATGTGTATATATAACATACTGTACTGGGGACACGACTAATATATGTGTATATATAATATACTGTACTGGGGACACGACTAATATATGTGTATATATAATATACTGTACTGGGGACACGACTAATATATGTGTGTATATAATATACTGTACTGGGGACATGACTAATATATGTGTATATATAATATACTGTACTGGGGACACGACTAATATATGTGTATATATAACATACTGTACTGGGGACACGACTAATATATGTGTATATATAATATACTGTACTGGGGACACGACTAATATATGTGTGTATATAATATACTGTACTGGGGACATGACTAATATATGTGTATATATAATATACTGTACTGGGGACACGACTAATATATGTGTATATATAATATACTGTACTGGGGACACGACTAATATATATGTGTATATATAATATACTGTACTGGGGACACGACTAATATATGTGTATATATAATATACTGTACTGGGGACATGACTAATATATGTGTATATATAATATACTGTACTGGGGACACGACTAATATATGTGTATATATAATATACTGTACTGGGGACACGACTAATATATATGTGTATATATAATATACTGTACTGGGGACATGACTAATATATGTGCATACATAATATACTATACTGGGGACACGACTAATATATGTGTATATATAATATACTGTACTGGGGACACGACTAATATATGTGTATATATAATATACTGTCCTGGGGACACGACTAATATATGTGTATATATAACATACTGTCCTGGGGACACGACTAATATATGTGTATGTGCATATATAATATACTGTACTGGGGACACGACTAATGTATGTGTATATATAATATACTGTACTGGGGACACGACTAATATATGTGCATATATAATATACTGTACTGGGGACACGACTAATGTATGTGTATATATAACATACTGTACTGGGGACATGACTAATATATGTGTATATATAATAAACTGTACTGGGGACACGACTAATATATGTGTGTATATAATATACTGTGCTGGGGACACGACTAATATATGTGTATATATAACATACTGTACTGGGGACACGACTAATATATGTGTATATATAACATACTGTACTGGGGACACGACTAATATATGTGTATATATAATATACTGTACTGGGGACACGACTAATATATGTGTATATATAATATACTGTACTGGGGACACGACTAATATATGTGTGTATATATAATATACTGTACTGGGGACACGACTAATGTATGTGTGTATATATAATATACTGTACTGGGGACACGACTAATATATGTGTATATATAATATACTGTACTGGGACACGACTAATATATGTGCATATATATATAATATACTGTACTGGGGACACGACTAATATATGTGTGTATATAATATACTGTACTGGGACACGACTAATATATGTGTGTATATAATATACTGTACTGGGGACACGACTAATGTATGTGTGTATATATAACCTACTGTACTGGGGACACGACTAATATATATGTGTATATATAATATACTGTCCTGGGACACGACTAATGTATGTGTATATATAATAAACTGTACTGGGGACACGACTAATATATATGTGTATATATAATATACTGTCCTGGGGACACGACTAATGTATGTGTATATATAATAAACTGTACTGGGGACACAACTAATATATGTGTATATATAATATACTGTCCTGGGGACACGACTAATATATGTGCATATATAACCTTCTGTACTGGGGACATGACTAATATATGTGCATATATAATATACTGTACTGGGGGACACGACTAATATATGTGTATATATAACCTACTGTACTGGGGACACGACTAATATATGTGTATATATAACCTACTGTACTGGGGACACGACTAATATATGTGTATATATAACCTACTGTACTGGGGACACGACTAATATATGTGTATATATAATCATACTGTACTGGGGACACGACTAATATATGTGCATATATAACCTACTGTAC
>NW_026609473.1:0-31241 GCF_029499605.1 Hyla sarda | reverse complement strand
GGATGTATAATAAGTATATAATATATATATAGTGTACAGGATGTATAATAAGTATATAATATATATATATTGTACAGGATGTATAATAAGTATATAATATATATATAGTGTACAGGATGTATAATAAGTATATAATATATAGCGTAGAGGATGTATAATAAGTATATAATATATAGTGTACAGGATGTATAATAAGTATATAATATATATAGTGTACAGGATGTATAATAAGTATATAATGTATAGTGTACAGGATGTATAATAAGTATATAATGTATACTGTACAGGATGTATAATAAGTATATAATATATATAGTGTACAGGGTGTATAATAAGTATATAACATATATATATATATATATAGTGTACAGGATGTATAATAAGTATATAATATATAGTGTATGTTACGCCGAGCGCTCCGGGTTCCCGCTCCTCCCCGGAGCGCTCGCTTCACCTCCTCCGCTGCAGCGCCCCGGTCACGTCCTCTGACCCGGGGCGCTGCGATCCTGCTGCTAGCCGGGATGCGATTCGCGATGCGGGTAGCGCCCGCTCGCGATGCGCACCCCGGCTCTCCTACCTGACTCGCTCCCCGTCTGTTCTGTCCCGGCGCGCGCGGCCCCGCTCCCTAGGGCACGCGCGCGCCGGGTCTCTGCGATTTAAAGGGCCACTGCGCCGCTGATTGGCGCAGTGGTTCCAATTAGGGTATCACCTGTGCACTCCCTATATTACCTCACTTCCCTTGCACTCCCTTGCCGGATCTTGTTGCCTTAGTGCCAGTGAAAGCGTTCCTTGTGTGTCCCTTGCCAGTGTTTCCAGACCTTCTGCCGTTGCCCCTGACTACGATCCTTGCTGCCTGCCCCGACCTTCTGCTACGTCCGACCTTGCTTCTGCCTACTCCCTTGTACCGCGCCTATCTTCAGCAGCCAGAGAGGTGAGCCGTTGCTAGTGGATACGACCTGGTCACTACCGCCGCAGCAGGACCATCCCGCTTTGCGGCGGGCTCTGGTGAAAACCAGTAGTGGCTTAGAACCGGTCCACTAGCACGGTCCACGCCAATCCCTCTCTGGCACAGAGGGTCCACTACCTGCCAGCCGGCATCGTGACAGTAGATCCGGCCATGGATCCCGCTGAAGTTCCTCTGCCAGTTGTCGCTGACCTCACCACGGTGGTCGCCCAGCAGTCACAACAGATTGCGCAACAAGGCCAACAGCTGTCTCAACTGACCGTTATGCTACAACAGTTGCTACCACAGCTTCAGCAGTCATCTCCTCCGCCAGCTCCTGCACCTCCTCCGCAGCGAGTGGCCGCTCCTGGGATACGCTTATCCTTGCCGGATAAGTTTGATGGGGACTCTAAGTTTTGCCGTGGCTTCCTTTCCCAATGTTCCCTGCATCTGGAGATGATGTCGGACCTGTTTCCCACTGAAAGGTCTAAGGTGGCTTTCGTAGTCAGTCTTCTGTCCGGAAAAGCCCTGTCATGGGCCACACCGCTCTGGGACCGCAATGACCCCGTCACTGCCTCAGTACGCTCCTTCTTCTCGGAAATCC
Source organism: Hyla sarda (assembly GCF_029499605.1). Classification (NCBI taxonomy): domain Eukaryota; kingdom Metazoa; phylum Chordata; class Amphibia; order Anura; family Hylidae; genus Hyla; species Hyla sarda. Next base: position 29,694 of record NW_026609473.1, on the reverse strand, counting down.
GAAGTGTCTTTGAGGAACCTGCCCGAGCCTCTTCTGCTGAGACTGCCCTGTTGAACCTGGTCCAGGGTAATTCTTCCGTTGGCGAGTATGCCGTACAATTCCGTACACTTGCTTCAGAATTGTCCTGGAATAATGAGGCCCTCTGCGCGACCTTCAAAAAAGGCCTATCCAGCAACATTAAAGATGTTCTGGCCGCACGAGAAATTCCTGCTAATCTACATGAACTTATTCACCTAGCCACTCGCATTGACATGCGTTTTTCTGAAAGGCGTCAGGAACTCCGCCAAGATATGGACTCTGTTCGCACGAGGCGTTTCGTCTCCTCGGCTCCTCTCTCCTCTGGTCCCCTGCAATCTGTTCCTGTGCCTCCCGCCGTGGAGGCTATGCAGGTCGACCGGTCTCGCCTGACACCTCAAGAGAGGACACGACGCCGTATGGAGAACCTCTGCCTGTACTGTGCTAGTACCGAACACTTCCTGAGGGATTGTCCTATCCGTCCTCCCCGCCTGGAAAGACGTACGCTGACTCCGCACAAAGGTGAGACAGTCCTTGATGTCTACTCTGCTTCTCCACGTCTTACTGTGCCGGTGCGGATGTCTGCTTCTGCCTTCTCCTTCTCTACAGTGGCCTTCTTGGACTCTGGTTCTGCAGGAAATTTTATTTTGGCCTCTCTCGTCAACAGGTTCAACATCCCAGTGACCAGTCTCGCCAGACCTCTCTACATCAATTGTGTAAATAATGAAAGATTGGACTGTACCATACGTTTCCGCACGGAGCCCCTTCTTATGAGCATCGGATCTCATCATGAGAGGATTGAACTTTTGGTCCTCCCCAATTGCACCTCGGAGATTCTCCTTGGACTTCCCTGGCTTCAACTTCATTCCCCAACCCTGGATTGGTCCACTGGGGAGATCAAGAGTTGGGGGTCCTCTTGTTCCAAGAATTGTCTAAAACCGGTTCCCAGTAACCCTTGCCGTAACTCTGTGGTTCCTCCAGTAACCGGTCTCCCCAAGGCCTATATGGACTTCGCGGATGTTTTCTGCAAAAAACAAGCTGAGACTCTACCTCCTCACAGGCCTTATGATTGCCCTATCGACCTCCTCCCGGGTACTACTCCACCCCGGGGCAGAATTTATCCTCTCTCTGCCCCAGAGACTCTTGCCATGTCCGAATACGTCCAGGAGAATCTAAAAAGGGGCTTTATCCGTAAATCCTCCTCTCCTGCCGGAGCCGGATTTTTCTTTGTCTCCAAAAAAGATGGCTCCCTACGTCCTTGCATTGACTACCGCGGTCTTAATAAAATCACGGTTAAGAACCGCTACCCCTTACCCCTCATCTCTGAACTCTTTGATCGCCTCCAAGGTGCCCACATCTTCACTAAATTGGACTTAAGAGGCGCCTATAACCTCATCCGCATCAGAGAGGGGGACGAGTGGAAAACGGCATTTAACACCAGAGATGGACACTTTGAGTATCTGGTCATGCCCTTTGGACTGTGCAATGCCCCTGCCGTCTTCCAAGACTTTGTCAATGAAATTTTTCGTGATCTATTATACTCCTGTGTTGTGGTATATCTGGACGATATCCTAATTTTTTCTGCCAATCTAGAGGAACACCGCCGGCATGTCCGTATGGTTCTTCAGAGACTTCGGGACAACCAACTCTATGCCAAAATTGAGAAATGTCTGTTTGAATGCCAATCTCTTCCTTTTCTAGGATATTTGGTCTCTGGCCAGGGACTACAGATGGATCCAGACAAACTCTCTGCCGTCTTAAATTGGCCACGCCCCTCCGGACTCCGTGCTATCCAACGCTTTTTGGGGTTCGCCAATTATTACAGGCAATTTATTCCACATTTTTCTACCATTGTGGCTCCTATCGTGGCTTTAACCAAGAAAAATGCTGATCCCAAGTCCTGGCCTCCTCAAGCAGAAGACTCCTTTAAACAACTCAAGTCTGCCTTTTCTTCGGCTCCCGTGCTCTCCAGACCTGACCCTTCCAAACCCTTCCTATTGGAGGTTGATGCCTCCTCAGTAGGAGCTGGAGCTGTTCTTCTACAAAAAAATCCTTCCGGGCATGCTGTCACTTGTGGTTTTTTCTCTAGGACCTTCTCTCCAGCGGAGAGGAACTACTCCATCGGGGATCGAGAACTTCTAGCCATTAAATTAGCACTTGAGGAATGGAGGCATCTGCTGGAGGGATCAAGATTTCCTGTTATTATCTACACCGACCACAAGAACCTCTCCTACCTCCAGTCGGCCCAACGGCTGAATCCTCGCCAGGCCCGGTGGTCTCTGTTCTTTGCCCGATTTAATTTTGAGATTCACTTTCGTCCTGCCGATAAGAACATTAGAGCCGATGCTCTCTCTCGTTCCTCGGATGCCTCAGAAGTTGATCTCCCTCCGCAACACATCATTCCACCTGACTGCCTGATCTCCACTTCTCCTGCCTCCATCAGACAGACTCCTCCAGGAAAGACCTTTGTTTCTCCACGCCAACGCCTCGGAATCCTCAAATGGGGTCACTCCTCCCATCTCGCAGGTCATGCGGGCATCAAGAAATCTGTGCAACTCATCTCCCGCTTCTATTGGTGGCCAACTCTGGAGACGGATGTTGGGGACTTTGTGCGAGCCTGCACTATCTGTGCCCGGGATAAGACTCCTCGCCAGAAGCCCGCTGGTTTTCTTCATCCTCTGCCTGTCCCCGAACAGCCTTGGTCTCTGATTGGTATGGATTTTATTACTGATTTACCCCCTTCCCGTGGCAACACCGTTATTTGGGTGGTCGTTGATCGATTCTCCAAAATGGCACATTTCATTCCTCTTCCTGGTCTTCCTTCTGCGCCTCAGTTGGCTAAACAATTTTTTGTACACATTTTTCGTCTTCACGGGTTGCCTACGCAGATTGTCTCGGATAGAGGGGTCCAATTCGTGTCTAAATTCTGGAGAGCTCTCTGTAAACAACTCAAGATTAAATTAAATTTTTCCTCTGCATATCATCCCCAGTCCAATGGACAAGTAGAAAGAATTAACCAGATCCTGGGTGATTATTTGCGACATTTTGTTTCCTCCCGCCAGGATGACTGGGCAGATCTCCTTCCATGGGCCGAATTCTCGTATAACTTCAGGGTCTCTGAATCTTCCTCCAAATCCCCATTTTTCGTGGTGTACGGCCGTCACCCTCTTCCCCCCCTCCCTACCCCCTTGCCCTCTGGTCTGCCCGCTGTGGATGAAATTTCTCGTGACCTTTCCATTATATGGAGAGAGACCCAAAATTCTCTCTTACAGGCTTCTTCACGCATGAAGAGGTTCGCGGATAAGAAAAGAAGAGCTCCCCCCGTTTTTTCCCCTGGAGACAAGGTATGGCTCTCCGCTAAATATGTCCGCTTCCGTGTCCCTAGCTACAAGTTGGGACCACGCTATCTTGGTCCTTTCAAAATTCTGTGTCAAATTAATCCTGTCTCTTATAAACTTCTTCTTCCTCCTTCTCTTCGTATCCCTAATGCCTTTCACGTCTCTCTTCTCAAACCACTCATCCTCAACCGTTTTTCTCCCAAATCTGTTCCTCCCACTCCTGTTTCCGGCTCCTCGGACGTCTTCTCGGTCAAGGAGATTTTGGCTGCCAAAAAGGTCAGAGGAAAAAATTTTTTTTTAGTAGACTGGGAGGGTTGTGGTCCTGAAGAGAGATCCTGGGAACCTGAGGACAACATCCTTGACAAAAGTCTGCTCCTCAGGTTCTCAGGCTCCAAGAAGAGGGGGAGACCCAAGGGGGGGGGTACTGTTACGCCGAGCGCTCCGGGTTCCCGCTCCTCCCCGGAGCGCTCGCTTCACCTCCTCCGCTGCAGCGCCCCGGTCACGTCCTCTGACCCGGGGCGCTGCGATCCTGCTGCTAGCCGGGATGCGATTCGCGATGCGGGTAGCGCCCGCTCGCGATGCGCACCCCGGCTCTCCTACCTGACTCGCTCCCCGTCTGTTCTGTCCCGGCGCGCGCGGCCCCGCTCCCTAGGGCACGCGCGCGCCGGGTCTCTGCGATTTAAAGGGCCACTGCGCCGCTGATTGGCGCAGTGGTTCCAATTAGAGTTATCACCTGTGCACTCCCTATATTACCTCACTTCCCTTGCACTCCCTTGCCGGATCTTGTTGCCTTAGTGCCAGTGAAAGCGTTCCTTGTGTGTCCCTTGCCAGTGTTTCCAGACCTTCTGCCGTTGCCCCTGACTACGATCCTTGCTGCCTGCCCCGACCTTCTGCTACGTCCGACCTTGCTTCTGCCTACTCCCTTGTACCGCGCCTATCTTCAGCAGCCAGAGAGGTGAGCCGTTGCTAGTGGATACGACCTGGTCACTACCGCCGCAGCAGGACCATCCCGCTTTGCGGCGGGCTCTGGTGAAAACCAGTAGTGGCTTAGAACCGGTCCACTAGCACGGTCCACGCCAATCCCTCTCTGGCACAGAGGGTCCACTACCTGCCAGCCGGCATCGTGACAGTGTACAGGATGTATAATAAGTGTATAAAATATAGTGTACAGGATGTATAATAAGTATATAATATATAGTGTACAGGATGTATAATAAGTATATAATATATAGTGTACAGGATGTATAATAAGTATATAATATATAGTGTACAGGATGTATAATAAGTATATAATATATAATGTACAGGATGTATAATATGTATATAATATATAGTGTACAGGATGTATAATAAGTATATAATATATATAGTGTACAGGATATAGAATAAGTATATAATATATATAGTGTACAGGATGTATTATAAGTATACAATATATAGTGTACAGGATATATAATAAGTATATAATATATATAATGTACAGGATGTATAATAAGTATATAATATATATAGTGTACAGGATGTATAATAAGTATATAATATATAGTGTACAGGATGTATAATAAGTATATAATATATATAGTGTACAGGATATATAATAAGTATATAATATATATAGTGTACAGGATATATAATAAGTATATAATATATATAGTGTACAGGATGTATAATAAGTATATAATATATAGTGTACAGGATGTATAATAAGTATACAATATATAGTGTACAGGATGTATAATAAGTATATAATATATATAGTGTACAGGATGTATAATAAGTATATAATATATAATGTACAGGATGTATAATAAGTATATAATAAATAGTGTACAGGATGTATAATAAGTATACAATATATATAGTGTACAGGATGTATAATAAGTATATAATATATAGTGTACAGGATGTATAATATGTATATAATATATAGTGTACAGGATGTGTAATAAGTATGTAATATATATAGTGTACAGGATGTATAATAAGTATATAATATATATAGTGTACAGGATGTATAATAAGTATATAATATATAGTGTACAGGATGTATAATATGTATATAATATATAGTGTACAGGATGTATAATAAGTATATAATATATAGTGTACAGGATGTATAATAAGTATATAATATATAGTGTACAGGATGTATAATAAGTATATAATATATATGGTGTACAGGATGTATAATAAGTATATAATATATAGTGTACAGGATGTATAATAAGTATATAATATATATAGTGTACAGGATGTATAATAAGTATACAATATATATAGTGTACAGGATGTATAATAAGTATATAATATATAGTGTACAGGATGTATAATATGTATATAATATATAGTGTACAGGATGTATAATAAGTATATAATATATAGTGTACAGGATGTATAATAAGTATATAATATATATGGTGTACAGGATGTATAATAAGTATATAATATATAGTGTACAGGATCTATAATAAGTATATAATATATATAGTGTACAGGATGTATAATAAGTATACAATATATATAGTGTACAGGATGTATAATAAGTATATAATATATAGTGTACAGGATGTATAATATGTATATAATATATAGTGTACAGGATGTATAATAAGTATATAATATATAGTGTACAGGATGTATAATAAGTATATAATATATATGGTGTACAGGATGTATAATAAGTATATAATATATAGTGTACAGGATGTATAATAAGTATATAATATATATAGTGTACAGGATGTATAATAAGTATACAATATATATAGTGTACAGGATGTATAATAAGTATATAATATATAGTGTACAGGATGTATAATATGTATATAATATATAGTGTACAGGATGTATAATAAGTATATAATATATAGTGTACAGGATGTATAATAAGTATATAATATATATGGTGTACAGGATGTATAATAAGTATATAATATATAGTGTACAGGATGTATAATAAGTATATAATATATAGTGTACAGGATGTATAATAAGTATATAATATATATAGTGTACAGGATGTATAATAAGTATATAATATATAGTGTACAGGATGTATAATAAGTATATAATATATATAGTGTACAGGATGTATAATAAGTATATAATATATATAGTGTACAGGATGTATAATAAGTATATAATATATAGTGTACAGGATGTATAATAAGTATATAATATATAGTGTACAGGATGTATAATAAGTATATAATATATATATAGTGTACAGGATGTATAATAAGTATATAATGTATAGTGTACAGGATGTATAATAAGTATATAATATATATAGTGTACAGGATGTATAATAAGTATATAATATATATAGTGTACAGGATGTATAATAAGTATATAATATATAGTGTACAGGATGTATAATAAGTATATAACATATATATATATATATATATATATATATATATATATAGTGTACAGGATGTATAATAAGTATATAATATATATAGTGTACAGGATGTATAATAAGTATATAATATATAGTGTACAGGATGTATAATAAGTATATAATATATATTGTACAGGATGTATAATAAGTATATAATATATATAGTGTACAGGATGTATAATAAGTATATAATATATATAGTGTACAGGATGTATAATAAGTATATAATGTTTAGTGTACAGGATGTATAATAAGTATATAATATATATAGTATACAGGATGTATAATAAGTATATAATATATATAGTGTACAGGATGTATAATAAGTATATAATATATATATATATATATATATATATATATATAGTGTACAGGATGTATAATAAGTATATAATATATAGTGTACAGGATGTATAATAAGTATATAATATATATTGTACAGGATGTATAATAAGTATATAATATATATAGTGTACAGGATGTATAATAAGTATATAATATATATAGTGTACAGGATGTATGATAAGTATATAATATATATAGTGTACAGGATGTATAATAAGTATATAATATATATTGTACAGGATGTGTAATAAGTATATAATATATATACTGTACAGGATGTATAATAAATATATAATATATAGTGTACAGGATGTATAATAAGTATATAATATATATAGTGTACAGGATATATAATATGTATATAATATATAGTGTACAGGATGTATAATAAGTATATAATGTATAGTGTACAGGATGTATAATAAGTATATAATATATATAGTGTACAGGATGTATGATAAGTATATAATATATATAGTGTACAGGATGTATAATAAGTATATAATATATATTGTACAGGATGTGTAATAAGTATATAATATATATACTGTACAGGATGTATAATAAATATATAATATATAGTGTACAGGATGTATAATAAGTATATAATATATATAGTGTACAGGATATATAATATGTATATAATATATAGTGTACAGGATGTATAATAAGTATATAATGTATAGTGTACAGGATGTATAATAAGTATATAATATATATAGTGTACAGGGTGTATAATAAGTATATAACATACATATATATATATATATATATATAGTGTACAGGATGTATAATAAGTATATAATATATAGTGTACAGGATGTATAATAAGTGTATAATATATAGTGTACAGGATGTATAATAAGTGTATAATATATAGTGTACAGGATGTATGATAAGTATATAATATATAGTGTACAGGATGTATGATAAGTATATAATATATATAGTGTACAGGATGTATAATAAGTATATAATATATAGTGTACAGGATGTATAATAAGTATATAATATATAATGTACAGGATGTATAATATGTATATAATATATAGTGTACAGGATGTATAATAAGTATATAATATATATAGTGTACAGGATATAGAATAAGTATATAATATATATAGTGTACAGGATATATAATAAATATATAATATATATAGTGTACAGGATGTATAATAAGTATACAATATATAGTGTACAGGATATATAGTAAGTATATAATATATATAGTGTACAGGATGTATAATAAGTATATAATATATAGAGTGTACAGGATGTATAATAAGTATATAATATATAGTGTACAGGATGTATAATAAGTATGTAATATATATAGTGTACAGGATGTATAATAAGTATATAATATATATCGTGTACAGGATGTATAATAAGTATATAATATATATAGTATACAGGATGTATAATAAGTTTATAATATATAGTGTACAAGATGTATAATAAGTATATAATATATAGTGTACAGGATGTATAATAAGTATATAATATATATGGTGTACAGGATGTATAATAAGTATATAATATATAGTGTACAGGATGTATAATAAGAATATAATATATATAGTGTACAGGATGTATAATAAGTATATAATATATATAGTGTACAGGATGTATAATAAGTATATAATATATATAGTGTACAGGATGTATAATAAGTATACAATATATATAGTGTACAGGATGTATATCAAGTATATAATATATAGTGTACAGGATGTATAATAAGTATATAATATATAGTGTACAGGATGTATAATAAGTATATAATATATAGTGTACAGGATGTATACTAAGTATATAATATATATAGTGTACAGGATGTATAATAAGTATATAATATATATAGTGTACAGGATGTATAATAAGTATATAATATATATAGTGTACAGGATGTATAATAAGTATATAATATATAGTGTACAGGATGTATAATAAGTATATAATATATAGTGTACAGGATGTATAATAAGTATATAATATATATATAGTGTACAGGATGTATAATAAGTATATAATATATATAGTGTACAGGATGTATAATAAGTATATAATATATATAGTGTACAGGATGTATAATAAGTATACAATATATATAGTGTACAGGATGTATATCAAGTATATAATATATAGTGTACAGGATGTATAATAAGTATATAATATATAGTGTACAGGATGTATAATAAGTATATAATATATAGTGTACAGGATGTATACTAAGTATATAATATATATAGTGTACAGGATGTATAATAAGTATATAATATATATAGTGTACAGGATGTATAATAAGTATATAATATATATAGTGTACAGGATGTATAATAAGTATATAATATATAGTGTACAGGATGTATAATAAGTATATAATATATAGTGTACAGGATGTATAATAAGTATATAATATATATATAGTGTACAGGATGTATAATAAGTATATACTATATATAGTGTACAGGATGTATAATAAGTATACAATATATATAGTGTACAGGATGTATATCAAGTATATAATATATAGTGTACAGGATGTATAATAAGTATATAATATATAGTGTACAGGATGTATAATAAGTATATAATATATAGTGTACAGGATGTATACTAAGTATATAATATATATAGTGTACAGGATGTATAATAAGTATATAATATATATAGTGTACAGGATGTATAATAAGTATATAATATATAGTGTACAGGATGTATAATAAGTATATAATATATAGTGTACAGGATGTATAATAAGTATATGATATATATATAGTGTACAGGATGTATAATAAGTATATAATATATATATAGTGTACAGGATGTATAATAAGTATATAATATATATAGTGTACAGGATGTATAATAAGTATATAATATATAGTATGCAGGATGTATAATAAGTATATAATATATATAGTGTACAGGATGTATAATAAGTATATAATATATATAGTGTACAGGATGTATAATAAGTATACAATATATATAGTGTACAGGATGTATAATAAGTATATAATATATAGTGTACAGGATGTATAATAAGTATATAATATATATAGTGTACAGGATGTATAATAAGTATATAATATATAGTGTACAGGATGTATAATAAGTATATAATATATAGTGTACAGGATGTATAATAAGTATATAATATATAGTGTACAGGATGTATAATAAGTATACAATATATAGTGTACAGGATGTATAATAAGTATATAATATATATAGTGTACAGGATGTATAATAAGTATATAATATATAATGTACAGGATGTATAATAAGTATATAATAAATAGTGTACAGGATGTATAATAAGTATATAATATATAGTGTACAGAATGTATAATAAGTATATAATATATATAGTGTACAGGATGTATAATAAGTATATAATATATATAGTGTACAGAATGTATAATAAGTATATAATATATATAGTGTACAGGATGTATAATAAGTATATAATATATAGTGTACAGGATGTATAATAAGTATATAATATATATAGTGTACAGGATGTATAATAAGTATAAAACATATATAATGTACAGGATGTATAATAAGTATACAATATATATAGTGTACAGGATGTATAATAAGTGTATAATATATAGTGTACAGGATGTATAATATGTATATAATATATAGTGTACAGGATATGTAATAAGTATGTAATATATATAGTGTACAGGATGTATAATAAGTATATAATATATATAGTGTACAGGATGTATAATAAGTATATAATATATATAGTGTACAGGATGTATATTAAGTATATAATATATAGTGTACAGGATGTATAATAAGTATATAATATATAGTATACAGGATGTATAATAAGTATATAATATATAGTGTACAGGATGTATAATAAGTATATAATACATAGTGTACAGGATGTATAATAAGTATATAATATATAGTGTACAGGATGTATAATAAGTATATAATATATAGTGTACAGGATGTATAATAAGTATATAATATATATAGTGTACAGGATATATAATAAGTATACAATATATATAGTGTACAGGATGTATAATAAGTATATAATATATATAGTGTACAGGATGTATAATAATTATATAATATATATAGTGTACAGGATGTATAATAAGTATATAATATATATGGTGTACAGGATGTATAATAAGTATATAATATATAGTGTACAGGATGTATAATAAGTATATAATATATTTGGTGTACAGGATGTATAATAAGTATATAATCTATAGTGTACAGGATGTATAATAAGTATATAATATATAGGGTGTACAGGATGTATAATAAGTATATAATATATATTGTACAGGATGTATAATAAGTATATAATATATATAGTGTACAGGATGTATAATAAGTATATAATATATAGTGTACAGGATGTATAATAAGTATATAATATATATTGTACAGGATGTATAATAAGTATATAATATAAAGTGTACAGGATGTATAATAAGTATATAATATATATAGTGTACAGGATGTATAATAAGTATATAATATATAGTGTACAGGATGTATAATAAGTATATAATATATATAGTGTACAGGATGTATAATAAGTATATAATATATAGTGTACAGGATGTATAATAAGTATATAATATATAGTGTACAGGATGTATAATAAGTATATAATATATATATAGTGTACAGGATGTATAATAAGTATATAATATATATAGTGTACAGGATGTATAATAAGTATATAATATATAGTATGCAGGATGTATAATAAGTATATAATATATATAGTGTACAGGATGTATAATAAGTATATAATATATATAGTGTACAGGATGTATAATAAGTATACAATATATATAGTGTACAGGATGTATAATAAGTATATAATATATAGTGTACAGAATGTATAATAAGTATATAATATATATAGTGTACAGGATGTATAATAAGTATATAATATATAGTGTACAGGATGTATAATAAGTATATAATATATAGTGTACAGGATGTATAATAAGTATATAATATATAGTGTACAGGATGTATAATAAGTATACAATATATAGTGTACAGGATGTATAATAAGTATATAATATATATAGTGTACAGGATGTATAATAAGTATATAATATATAATGTACAGGATGTATAATAAGTATATAATAAATAGTGTACAGGATGTATAATAAGTATAAAACATATATAATGTACAGGATGTATAATAAGTATACAATATATATAGTGTACAGGATGTATAATAAGTGTATAATATATAGTGTACAGGATGTATAATATGTATATAATATATAGTGTACAGGATATGTAATAAGTATGTAATATATATAGTGTACAGGATGTATAATAAGTATATAATATATATAGTGTACAGGATGTATAATAAGTATATAATATATATAGTGTACAGGATGTATATTAAGTATATAATATATAGTGTACAGGATGTATAATAAGTATATAATATATAGTATACAGGATGTATAATAAGTATATAATATATAGTGTACAGGATGTATAATAAGTATATAATACATAGTGTACAGGATGTATAATAAGTATATAATATACAGTGTACAGGATGTATAATAAGTATATAATATATATAGTGTACAGGATGTATAATAAGTATATAATACATAGTGTACAGGATGTATAATAAGTATATAATATATAGTGTACAGGATGTATAATAAGTATATAATATATATAGTGTACAGGATATATAATAAGTATACAATATATATAGTGTACAGGATGTATAATAAGTATATAATATATATAGTGTACAGGATGTATAATAATTATATAATATATATAGTGTACAGGATGTATAATAAGTATATAATATATATGGTGTACAGGATGTATAATAAGTATATAATATATAGTGTACAGGATGTATAATAAGTATATAATATATTTGGTGTACAGGATGTATAATAAGTATATAATCTATAGTGTACAGGATGTATAATAAGTATATAATATATAGGGTGTACAGGATGTATAATAAGTATATAATATATATTGTACAGGATGTATAATAAGTATATAATATATATAGTGTACAGGATGTATAATAAGTATATAATATATAGTGTACAGGATGTATAATAAGTATATAATATATATTGTACAGGATGTATAATAAGTATATAATATAAAGTGTACAGGATGTATAATAAGTATATAATATATATAGTGTACAGGATGTATAATAAGTATATAATATATAGTGTACAGGATGTATAATAAGTATATAATATATATAGTGTACAGGATGTATAATAAGTATATAATATATATAGTGTACAGGATGTATAATAAGTATATAATATATATAGTGTACAGGATGCATAAAAAGTATATAATATATAGCGTAGAGGATGTATAATAAGTATATAATATATAGCGTAGAGGATGTATAATAAGTATATAATATATATAGTGTACAGGATGTATAATAAGTATATAATATATATAGTGTACAGGATGTATAATAAGTATATAATATATATAGTGTACAGGATATATAATAAGTATATAATATATATAGTGTACAGGATGTATAATAAGTATATAATATACAGTGTACAGGATGTATAATAAGTATATAATATATATAGTGTACAGGATGTATAATAAGTATATAATATATATAGTGTACAGGATGTATAATAAGTATATAATATATATAGTGTACAGGATGTATAATAAGTATATAATATATATAGTGTACAGGATGTATAATAAGTATATAATATATATAGTGTACAGGATGTATAATAAGTATATAATATATATAGTGTACAGGATGTATAATAAGTATATAATATATATAGTGTACAGGATGTATAATAAGTATATAATATATATAGTGTACAGGATGTATAATAAGTATAAAATATATAGTGTACAGGATGTATAATAAGTATATAATATATAGTGTACAGGATGTATAATAAGTATATAATATATAGTGTACAGGATGTATAATAAGTATGTAATATATAGTGTACAGGATGTATAATAAGTATATAATATATATAGTGTACAGGATGTATAATAAGTATATAATATATATAGTGTACAGGATGTATAATAAGTATAAAATATATAGTGTACAGGATGTATAATAAGTATATAATATATAGTGTACAGGATGTATAATAAGTATATAATATATAGTGTACAGGATGTATAATAAGTATGTAATATATAGTGTATAGGATGTATAATAAGTATATAATATATAGTGTACAGGATGTATAATAAGTATATAATTTATAGTGTACAGGATGTATAATAAGTATATAATTTATAGTGTACAGGATGTATAATAAGTATATAATATATAGTGTACAGGATGTATAATAAGTATATAATATATATATATAGTGTACAGGATGTATAATAAGTATATAATGTATAGTGTACAGGATGTATAATAAGTATAATATATATATAGTGTACAGGATGTATAATAAGTATATAATATATATAGTGTACAGGATGTATAATAAGTATATAATATACAGTGTACAGGATGTATAATAAGTATATAATATATATAGTGTACAGGATGTATAATAAGTATATAATATATAGTGTACAGGATATATAATAAGTATATAATATATATAGTGTACAGGATGTATAATAAGTATATAATATATAGTGTACAGGAAGTTTAATATGTATATAATATATAGTGTACAGTAATATATAGAAGTATATAATATATAGTATACAGTAATATATAGAAGTATATAATATATAGTATACAGTAGTGTATATAGAAGTATATAATATATAGTATACAATAATATATAGAAGTATATAATATATAGTATACAGTAGTATATAGAAGTATATAATATACAGTATACAGTAGTGTATACAGAAGTATATAATATATAGTATACAGTAGTATATAGAAGTATATAATATATAGTATACAGTAGTATATAGAAGTATATAATATATAGTATACAGTAGTATATAGAAGTATATAATATATAGTATACAGTAGTGTATATAAGTATATAATATATAGTATACAGTAGTATATAGAAGTATATAATATATAGTATACAGTAGTATATAGAAGTATATAATATATAGTATACAGTAGTATATAGAAGTATATAATATATAGTATACAGTAGTGTATATAGAAGTATATAATATATAGTATACAGTAGTATATAGAAGTATATAATATATAGTATACAGTAGTGTATATAGAAGTATATAATATGTAGTATACAGTAGAATATAGAAGTATATAATAGTATACAGTAGTATATAGAAGTATATAATATATAGTATATAGTAGTATATAGAAGTATATAATATATAGTATATAGTAGTATATAGAAGTATAAAATATATATTATACAGTAGTAAATAGAAGTATATAATATATAGTATACAGTAGTATATAGAAGTATATAGTATACAGTAGTATATAGAAGTGTATATAATAGTATACAGTAGTATATAGAAGTATATAATATATAGTATACAGAAGTATATAGAAGTATATAATATATAGTATACAGTAGTATATAGAAGTATATAATATATAGTATACAGTAGTATATAGAAGTATATAATAGTATATAGTATACAGTAGTATATAGAAGTATATAATATATAGTATACAGTACTGTATATAGAAGTATATAATATATAGTATACAGTAGTATATAGAAGTATATAATATATAGTATACAGTAGTATATAGAAGTATATAATATATAGTATACAGTAGTATATAGAAGTATATAATATATAGTATACAGTAGTATATAGAAGTATATAATAGTATATAGTATACAGTAGTATATAGAAGTATATAATATATAGTATACAGTAGTATATAGAAGTATATAGTATACAGTAGTATATAGAAGTATATAATAGTATATAGTATACAGTAGTATATAGAAGTATATAATATATAGTATACAGTAATATATAGAAGTATATAATATATAGTATACAGTAATATATAGAAGTATATAATATATAGTATACAGTAATATATAGAAGTATATAATATATAGTATACAGTAGTATATAGAAGTATATAATAGTATATAGTATACAGTAATATATAGAAGTATATAATATATAGTATACAGTAATATATAGAAGTATATAGTATACAGTAATATAAAGAAGTATATAATATATAGTATACAGTAGTATATAGAAGTATATAATAGTATACAGTAAAATATAGAAGTATATAATATATAGTATACAGTAGTATATAGAAGTATATAATATATAGTATACAGTAGTGTATATAGAAGTATATAATATATAGTATACAGTAGTATATAGAAGTATATAATATATAGTATACAGTAGTATATAGAAGTATATAATATATAGTATACAGTAGTGTATATAGAAGTATATAATATATAGTATACAGTAGTATATAGAAGTATATAATATATAGTATACAGTAGTATATAGAAGTATATAATATATAGTATACAGTAATATATAGAAGTATATAATATATAGTATACAGTAATATATAGAAGTATATAATATATAGTAGTATATAGAATTATATAATATATAGTATACAGTAGTATATAGAAGTATATAATATATAGTATACAGTAGTGTATATAGAAGTATATAATAGTATACAGTAGTATATAGAGGTATATAATATATAGTATACAGTAGTATATAGAAGTATATAATATATAGTATACAGTAGTATAGAGAAGAATATAATATATAGTATACAGTAGTGTATATAGAAGTATATAATATATAGTATACAGTAGTATAGAGAAGTATATAATATATAGTATACAGTAGTGTATATAGAAGTATATAATATATAGTATACAGTAGTATATAGAAGTATATAATATATAGTATACAGTAGTATATAGAAGTATATAATATATAGTATACAGTAGTATATAGAAGTCTATAATATATAGTATACAGTAGTGTATATAGAAGTATATAATATATAGTATACATTAGTATATAGAAGTATATAATATATAGTATATAGTAGTGTATATAGAAGTATATAATATATAGTATACAGTAGTATATAGAAGAATATAATATATAGTATACAGTAGTATATAGAAGTATATAATATATAGTATACAGTAATATATAGAAGTATATAATATATAGTATACAGTAATATATAGAAGTATATAATATATAGTATACAGTAATATATAGAAGTATATAATATATAGTATACAGTAATATATAGAAGTATATAATATATAGTATATAGTAGTATATAGAAGTATATAATATATAGTATACAGTAGTGTATATAGAAGTATATAATATATAGTATACAGTAGTATATAGAAGTATATAATATATAGTATACAGTAGTATATAGAAGTATATAATATATAGTATACAGTAGTGTATATAGAAGTATATAATATATAGTATACAGTAGTGTATATAGAAGTATATAATATATAGTATACAGTAGTATATAGAAGTATATAATATATAGTATACAGTAGTGTATATAGAAGTATATAATATATAGTATACAGTAGTGTATATAGAAGTATATAATATATAGTATACAGTAGTATATAGAAGTATATAATATATAGTATACAGTAGTATATAGAAGTATATAATATATAGTATACAGTAGTATATAGGAAAGTATATAATATATAGTATACAGTAGTGTATATAGAAGTATATAATAGTATACAGTAGTATATAGAGGTATATAATATATAGTATACAGTAGTATATAGAAGTATATAATATATAGTATACAGAAGTATATAGAAGTATATAGTATACAGTAGTATATAGAAGTATATAATATATAGTATACAGTAGTATATAGAAGTATATAATATATAGTATACAGTAGTATATAGAAGTATATAATATATAGTATATAGTAGTATATAGAATTATATAATATATAGTATACAGTAGTATATAGAAGTATATAATATATAGTATACAGTAGTATATAGAAGTATATAATATATAGTATATAGTAGTATATAGAAGTATATAATATATAGTATACAGTAGTATATAGAAGTATATAATATATAGTATACAGTAGTATATAGAAGTATATAATATATAGTATACAGTAGTGTATAGAATTATATAATATATCGTATACAGTAGTATATAGAAGTATATAATATATAGTATACAGTAGTGTATAGAAGTATATAATATATAGTATACAGTAGTATATAGAAGTATATAATATATAGTATACAGTAGTGTATATAGAAGTATATAATATATAGTATACAGTAGTATATAGAAGTATATAATATATAGTATACAGTAGTATATAGAAGTATATAATATATAGTATACAGTAGTGTATATAGAAGTATATAATATATAGTATACAGTAGTATATAGAAGTATATAGTATACAGTAGTATATAGAAGTATATAATATATAGAAAACAGTAGTATATAGAAGTATATAATATGTAGTATACAGTAGTATATAGAAGTATATAATATATAGTATATAGTAGTATATAGAAGTATATAATATATAGTATACAGTAGTATATAGAAGTATATAATATATAGTATACAGTAGTGTATAGAATTATATAATATATAGTATACATTAGTGTATATAGAAGCATATAATATATAGTATACAGTAATATATAGAAGTATATAATATATAGTATACAGTAGTGTATAGAAGTATATAATATATAGTATACAGTAGTATATAGAAGTATGTAATATATAGTATACAGTAGTATATAGAAGTATATAATATATAGTATACAGTAGTATATAGAAGTATATAATATATAGTATACAGTAGTGTATATAGAAGTATATAATATATAGTATATAGTAGTATATAGAAGTATATAATATATAGTATACAGTAGTGTATATAGAAGTATATAATATATAGTATACAGTAGAATATAGAAGAATAAAATAGTATATAATATACAGTAGTATATAGAAGTATATAATATATAGTATAAAGTAGTGTATATAGAAGTATATAATATATAGTATACACTAGTATATAGAAGTATATAATATATAGTATACAGTAGTATATAGAAGTATATAATATATAGTATACAGTAGTATATAGAAGTATATAATATATAGTATACAGTAGTATATAGAAGTATATAATAGTATACAGTAATATATAGAAGTATATAATATATAGTATACAGTAGTATATAGAAGTATATAATAGTATATAGTATACAGTAGTATATAGAAGTATATAATATATAGTATACAGTAGTGTATATAGAAGTATATAATATATAGTATACAGTAGTATATAGAAGTATATAATATATAGTATACAGTAGTATATAGAAGTATATAATATATAGTATATAGTAGTATATAGAAGTATATAATATATATTATACAGTAATAAATAGAAGTATATAATATATAGTATACAGTAGTATATAGAAGTATATAGTATACAGTAGTATATAGAAGTGTATATAATAGTATACAGTAGTATATAGAAGTATATAATATATAGTATACAGTAGTATATAGAAGTATATAATATATAGTATACAGTAGTATATAGAAGTATATAATATATAGTATACAGTAGTATATAGAAGTATATAATAGTATATAGTATACAGTAGTATATAGAAGTATATAATATATAGTATACAGTAGTGTGTATAGAAGTATATAATATTTAGTATACAGTAGTATATAGAAGTATATAATATATAGTATACAGTAGTATATAGAAGTATATAATATATAGTATACAGTAGTATATAGAAGTATATAATATATAGTATACAGTAGTATATAGAAGTATATAATAGTATTAGTATACAGTAGTATATAGAAGTATATAATATATAGTATACAGTAGTATATAGAAGTATATAATAGTATACAGTAATATATAGAAGTATATAATATATAGTATACAGTAGTATATAGAAGTATATAATAGTATATAGTATACAGTAGTATATAGAAGTATATAATATATAGTATACAGTAGTATATAGAAGTATATAATATATAGTATACAGTAGTATATAGAAGTATATAATAGTATATAGTATACTATACAGTAGTATATAGAAGTATATAATATATAGTATACAGTAATATATAGAAGTATATAATATATAGTATACAGTAATATATAGAAGTATATAGTATACAGTAATATAAGAAGTATATAATATATAGTATACAGTAGTATATAGAAGTATATAATAGTATACAGTAATATATAGAAGTATATAATATATAGTATACAGTAGTATATAGAAGTATATAATATATAGTATACAGTAGTGTATATAGAAGTATATAATATATAGTATACAGTAGTATATAGAAGTATATAATATATAGTATACAGTAGTATATAGAAGTATATAATATATAGTATACAGTAGTGTATATAGAAGTATATAATATATAGTATACAGTAGTGTATATAGAAGTATATAATATATAGTATACAGTAGTATATAGAAGTATATAATATATAGTATACAGTAGTGTATATAGAAGTATATAATATATAGTATACAGTAGTGTATATAGAAGTATATAATATATAGTATACAGTAGTATATAGAAGTATATAATAGTATATAGTATACAGTAGTATATAGAAGTATATAATATATAGTATACAGTAGTGTATATAGAAGTATATAATATTTAGTATACAGTAGTATATAGAAGTATATAATATATAGTATACAGTAGTATATAGAAGTATATAATATATAGTATACAGTAGTATATAGAAGTATATAATAGTATATAGTATACAGTAGTATATAGAAGTATATAATATATAGTATACAGTAGTATATAGAAGTATATAATAGTATACAGTAATATATAGAAGTATATAATATATAGTATACAGTAGTATATAGAAGTATATAAGAGTATATAGTATACAGTAGTATATAGAAGTATATAATATATAGTATACAGTAGTATATAGAAGTATATAATATATAGTATACAGTAGTATATAGAAGTATATAATATATAGTATACAGTAGTATATAGAAGTATATAATAGTATATAGTATACAGTAGTATATAGAGTATATAATATATAGTATACAGATATATAGAAGTATATAGTATACAGTAGTATAAAGAAGTATATAATATATAGTATACAGTAGTATATAGAAGTATATAAATAGTATACAGTAATATATAGAAGTATATAATATATAGTATACAGTAGTATATAGAAGTATATAATATATAGTATACAGTAGTGTATATAGAAGTATATAATATATAGTATACAGTAGTATATAGAAGTATATAATATATAGTATACAGTAGTATATAGAAGTATATAATATATAGTATACAGTAGTGTATATAGAAGTATATAATATATAGTATACAGTAGTGTATATAGAAGTATATAATATATAGTATACAGTAGTATATAGAAGTATATAATATATAGTATACAGTAGTGTATATAGAAGTATATAATATATAGTATACAGTAGTGTATATAGAAGTATATAATATATAGTATACAGTAGTATATAGAAGTATATAATATATAGTATACAGTAGTTATATAGAAGTATATAATATATAGTATACAGTAGTATATAGAATTATATAATATATAGTATACAGTAGTATATAGAAGTATATAATATATAGTATACAGTAATATATAGAAGTATATAATATATAGTATACAGTAGTGTATATAGAAGTATATAATAGTATATAGTAGTATATAGAAGTATATAATAATATACAGTAGTATATAGAAGTATATAATATATAGTATACAGTAGTATATAGAAGTATATAATAGTATACAGTAGTATATAGAAGTATATAATATATAGTATACAGTAGTATATAGAAGTATATAATATATAGTATACAGTAGTATATAGAAGTATATAATAGTATATAGTAGTATATAGAAGTATATAATATATAGTATACAGTAGTATATAGAAGTATATAATATATAGTATACAGTAGTATATAGAAGTATATAATAGTATATAGTAGTATATAGAAGTATATAATATATAGTATACAGTAGTATATAGAAGTATATAATATATAGTATACAGTAGTATATAGAAGTATATAATATATAGTATACAGTAGTATATAGAAGTATATAATATATAGTATACAGTAGTGTATATAGAAGTATATAATAGTATATAGTAGTATATAGAAGTATATAATAGTATACAGTAGTATATAGAAGTATATAATATATAGTATACAGTAGTATATAGAAGTATATAATAGTATATAATAGTATATAGTAGTATATAGAAGTATATAATATATAGTATACAGTAGTATATAGAAGTATATAATATATAGTATACAGTAGTATATAGAAGTATATAATATATAGTATACAGTAGTATATAGAAGTATATAATATATAGTATACAGTAGTGTATATAGAAGTATATAATATATAGTATACAGTAGTGTATATAGAAGTATATAATATATAGTATACAGTAGTATATAGAAGTATATAATATATAGTATACAGTAGTGTATATAGAAGTATATAATATATAGTATACAGTAGTATATAGAAGTATATAATATATAGTATACAGTAGTGTATATAGAAGTATATAATATATAGTATACAGTAGTATATAGAAGTATATAATATATAGTATACAGTAGTGTATATAGAAGTATATAATATATAGTATACAGTAGTGTATATAGAAGTATATAATATATAGTATACAGTAGTATATAGAAGTATATAATATATAGTATACAGTAGTGTATATAGAAGTATATAATATATAGTATACAGTAGTGTATATAGAAGTATATAATATATAGTATACAGTAGTATATAGAAGTATATAATAGTATATAGTATACAGTAGTATATAGAAGTATTTAATATATAGTATACAGTAGTATATAGAAGTATATAATATATAGTATACAGTAGTATATAGAAGTATATAATATATAGTATACAGTAGTATATAGAAGTATATAATATAATAGTATACAGTAGTATATAGAAGTATATAATATAATAGTATACAGTAGTATATAGAATTATATAATATATAGTATACAGTAGTATATAGAAGTATATAATAGTATACAGTAGTATATAGAAATATATAGTATATAGTATACAGTAGTATATAGAAGTATATAATATATAGTATACAGTAGTGTATATAGAAGTATATAATAGTATACAGTAGTATATAGAAGTATATAATATATAGTATACAGTAGTATATAGAAGTATATAATAGTATATAGTAGTATATAGAAGTATATAATATATAGTATACAGTAGTATATAGAAGTATATAATATATAGTATACAGTAGTATATAGAAGTATATAATATATAGTATACAGTAGTGTGTATAGAAGTATATAATAGTATATAGTAGTATATAGAAGTATATAATAGTATACAGTAGTATATAGAAGTATATAATATATAGTATACAGTAGTATATAGAAGTATATAATATATAGTATACAGTAGTATATAGAAGTATATAATATATAGTATACAGTAGTATATAGAAGTATATAATATATAGTATACAGTAGTATATAGAAGTATATAATATATAGTATACAGTAGTATATAGAAGTATATAATATATAGTATACAGTAGTATACAGAAGTATATAATAGTATACAGTAGTATATAGAAGTATATAATATATAGTATACAGTAGTATATAGAAGTATATAATATATAGTATACAGTAGTATACAGAAGTATATAATAGTATACAGTAGTATATAGAAGTATATAATATATAGTATACAGTAGTATATAGAAGTATATAATAGTATACAGTAATATATAGAAGTATATAATATATAGTATACAGTAGTATATAGAAGTATATAATATATTGTATACAGTAGTGTGTATAGAAGTATATAATAGTATATAGTAGTATATAGAAGTATATAATAGTATACAGTAGTATATAGAAGTATATAATATATAGTATACAGTAGTATATAGAAGTATATAATAGTATATAATAGTATATAGAAGTATATAATATATAGTATACAGTAATATATAGAAGTATATAATATATAGTATACAGTAGTGTATATAGAAGTATATAATAGTATATAGTAGTATATAGAAGTATATAATATATAGTATACAGTAGTATATAGAAGTATATAATATATAGTATACAGTAGTATATAGAAGTATATAATAGTATACAGTAGTATATAGAAGTATATAATATATAGTATACAGTAGTATATAGAAGTATATAATAGTATACAGTAGTATATAGAAGTATATAATATATAGTATACAGTAGTATATAGAAGTATATAATAGTATATAATAGTATATAGAAGTATATAATATATAGTATACAGTAATATATAGAAGTATATAATATATAGTATACAGTAGTGTATATAGAAGTATATAATAGTATATAGTAGTATATAGAAGTATATAATATATAGTATACAGTAGTATATAGAAGTATATAATATATAGTATACAGTAGTATATAGAAGTATATAATAGTATACAGTAGTATATAGAAGTATATAATATATAGTATACAGTAGTATATAGAAGTATATAATAGTATATAATAGTATATAGAAGTATATAATATATAGTATACAGTAATATATAGAAGTATATAATATATAGTATACATTAGTGTATATAGAAGTATATAATAGTATATAGTAGTATATAGAAGTATATAATATATAGTATACAGTAGTATATAGAAGTATATAATATATAGTATACAGTAATATATAGAAGTATATAATATATAGTATACAGTAGTGTATATAGAAGTATATAATAGTATATAGTAGTATATAGAAGTATATAATATATAGTATACAGTAGTATATAGAAGTATATAATATATAGTATACAGTAGTATATAGAAGTATATAATAGTATATAATAGTATATAGAAATATATAATATATAGTATACAGTAATATATAGAAGTATATAATATATAGTATACAGTAGTATATAGAAGTATATAATAGTATATAGTAGTATATAGAAGTATATAATATATAGTATACAGTAGTATATAGAAGTATATAATATATAGTATACAGTAGTGTATATAGAAGTATATAATAGTATATAGTAGTATATAGAAGTATATAATATATAGTATACAGTAGTGTATATAGAAGTATATAATATATAGTATACAGTAGTGTATATAGAAGTATATAATAGTATATAGTAGTATATAGAAGTATATAATATATAGTATACAGTAGTGTATATAGAAGTATATAATATATAGTATACAGTAGTGTATATAGAAGTATATAATATATAGTATACAGTAGTGTATATAGAAGTATATAATATATAGTATACAGTAGTATATAGAAGTATATAATATATAGTATACAGTAGTATATAGAAGTATATAATATATAGTATACAGTAGTGTATATAGAAGTATATAATATATAGTATACAGTAGTGTATATAGAAGTATATAATATATAGTATACAGTAGTATATAGAAGTATGTAATATATAGTATACAGTAGTATATAGAAGTATATAATATATAGTATACAGTAGTATATAGAAGTAGTATAATATATAGTATACAGTAGTGTATATAGAAGTATATAATATATAGTATACAGTAGTATATAGAAGTATATAATATATAGTATACAGTAGTATATAGAAGTATATAATATATAGTATACAGTAGTATATAGAAGTATATAATATATAGTATACAGTAGTGTATATAGAAGTATATAATAGTATATAATAGTATATAGAAGTATATAATAGTATATAATAGTATATAGAAGTATATAATATACAGGTTGGGGACCATCACAAGTTTGCTGTTAGTTTCGGTTCTCTTTCTCGGCCGCCATCTTGCCGTCCCCGCCTTCCGCTCCCGGTAGTGTCTCCTCTTCTCTCCGGTGTCTCCTCGGTCTCGGTGTCCGGTGATGTTGATGTCTCTTCGGTGTCTGTTCCTTCTCCTGCTCGGTGTCTCCTGGTGCCGGGGTGAGTGATGGAGGAAAACCGGGACATGAGGGGAAGACGGGGCCGCCATAAATATATATAATGTACCAGGATAGGATATATATATATATATAATGTACCAGGATAGGATATATATATATATATAATGTACCAGGATAGGATATATATATAATGTACCAGGATAGGATATATATATATATAATGTACCAGGATAGGATATATATATATATATAATGTACCAGGATAGGATATATATATATATAATGTACCAGGATAGGATATATATATATATCTATAATGTACCAGGATAGGATATATATATATAATGTACCAGGATAGGATATATATATATATATAATGTACCAGGATAGGATATATATATATAATGTACCAGGATAGGATATATATATAATGTACCAGGATAGGATATATATATATATAATGTACCAGGATAGGATATATATATATAATGTACCAGGATAGGATATATATATATAATGTACCAGGATAGGATATATATATATAATGTACCAGGATAGGATATATATATATAATGTACCAGGATAGGATATATATATATAATGTACCAGGATAGGATATATATATATATAATGTACCAGGATAGGATATATATATATATATATAATGTACCAGGATAGGATATATATATATAATGTACCAGGATAGGATATATATAATGTACCAGGATAGGATATATATATATAATGTACCAGGATAGGATATATATATATATAATGTACCAGGATAGGATATATATATATAATGTACCAGGATAGGATATATATATATAATGTACCAGGATAGGATATATATAATGTACCAGGATAGGATATATATATATAATGTACCAGGATAGGATATATATATATATAATGTACCAGGATAGGATATATATATATAATGTACCAGGATAGGATATATATATATAATGTACCAGGATAGGATATATATATAATGTACCAGGATAGGATATATATATAATGTACCAGGATAGGAATATATATAATGTACCAGGATAGGATATATATAATGTACCAGGATAGGATATATATATGATAATGTACCAGGATAGGATATATATATATATAATGTACCAGGATAGGATATATATATATATAATGTACCAGGATAGGATATATATATATAATGTACCAGGATAGGATATATATATATATAATGTACCAGGATAGGATATATATATATAATGTACCAGGATAGGATATATATATATATAATGTACCAGGATAGGATATATATATATATAATGTACCAGGATAGGATATATATATATATAATGTACCAGGATAGGATATATATATATAATGTACCAGGATAGGATATATATATATATAATGTACCAGGATAGGATATATATATATATATAATGTACCAGGATAGGATATATATATATAATGTACCAGGATAGGATATATATATATATAATGTACCAGGATAGGATATATATATATATAATGTACCAGGATAGGATATATATATATAATGTACCAGGATTAGGATATATATATAATGTACCAGGATAGGATATATATATATATATAATGTACCAGGATAGGATATATATCTATAATGTACCAGGATAGGATATATATATATAAGATATATATATATATATAATGTACCAGGATAGGATATATATATATATATATAATGTACCAGGATAGGATATATATATATATAATGTACCAGGATAGGATATATATATAATGTACCAGGATAGGATATATATATATAATGTACCAGGATAGGATATATATATATATATATATAATGTACCAGGATAGGATATATATATATATATAATGTACCAGGATAGGATATATATATATAATGTACCAGGATAGGATATATATATAATGTACCAGGATAGGATATATATATAATGTACCAGGATAGGATATATATATATAATGTACCAGGATAGGATATATATATATATATATAATGTACCAGGATAGGATATATATATAATATATATAATGTACCAGGATAGGATATATATATAATGTACCAGGATAGGATATATATATAATGTACCAGGATAGGATATATATATATAATGTACCAGGATAGGATATATATATATATAATGTACCAGGATAGGATATATATATAATGTACCAGGATAGGATATATATATATATATATATATATAATGTACCAGGATAGGATATATATATATAATGTACCAGGATAGGATATATATATAATGTACCAGGATAGGATATATATATATAATGTACCAGGATAGGATATATATATAATGTACCAGGATAGGATATATATATAATGTACCAGGATAGGATATATATATATATAATGTACCAGGATAGGATATATATATATAATGTACCTGATATATATATATAATGTACCAGGATAGGATATATATATATAATGTACCAGGATAGATATATATATATAATGTACCAGGATAGGATATATATATATAATGTACCAGGATAGGATATATATATATAATGTACCAGGATAGGATATATATATATAATGTACCAGGATAGGATATATATATATAATGTACCAGGATATATATATATAATGTACCAGGATAGGATATATATATATAATGTACCAGGATAGGATATATATATATAATGTACCAGGATAGGATATATATATATAATGTACCAGGATAGGATATATATATATAATGTACCAGGATAGGATATATATATATAATGTACCAGGATAGGATATATATATATATAATGTACCAGGATAGGATATATATATATAATGTACCAGGATAGGATATATATATATAATGTACCAGGATAGGATATATATATAATGTACCAGGATAGGATATATATTATAATGTACCAGGATAGGATATATATATAATGTACCAGGATAGGATATATATATATATATATATATATATAATGTACCAGGATAGGATATATATATATAATGTACCAGGATAGGATATATATATATAATGTACCAGGATAGGATATATATATATAATGTACCAGGATAGGATATATATATATAATGTACCAGGATAGGATATATATATATAATGTACCAGGATAGGATATATATATATAATGTACCAGGATATATATATATAATGTACCAGGATAGGATATATATATATATAATGTACCAGGATAGGATATATATATATAATGTACCAGGATAGGATATATATATATATGTACCAGGATAGGATATATATATAATGTACCAGGATAGGATATATATATATTGTTACGCCGAGCGCTCCGGGTCCCCGCTCCTCCCCGGAGCGCTCGCTTCACTCCCTCCGCTGCAGCGCTCCGGTCACGTCCTCTGACCCGGGGCGCTGCGATCCCGCTGCCAGCCGGGATGCGATTCGCGATGCGGGTAGCGCCCGCTCGCGATGCGCACCCCGGCTCCCCTACCTGACTCGCTCCCC
>NW_026609472.1:0-31243 GCF_029499605.1 Hyla sarda | reverse complement strand
AGAAAAGAGGCGAAAAGGAGAAAAACGTAAAAAAACGTGAAAAAAAAGTAAGAGGAAGAGAAGGGAAAAAAAGGTGGAAATGGGTTTAAAAGTGATTTCGGCGGAGAAATATATATATATATATATATATATATATATATATATATATGCGCACACACACACATAGATATAAACGTATTCTCCGTTGAGATATTGCAGCCGCTGCTGTGTCCAGGCCCAGGAGCCTTAGCACTGTGCTGTGATGTCACTCAATACCACTGACATCACTAGGTGTAAACAACATCTCTCCTTTGCTGTGTATGCGACTATGGAGCTGTTTGGTGATGTCGTCTATTACGGCCTTCATAGAAGCAACAGGAGATTGTTGCATCCATCTTGAACCCTCAGAACTACAGTGCTATGATGTCACTCACTTCCACAGGCCTTGCAGAGTGTAAACAACAACAACCCAGCTTTGTTGTGTATGTAACCAAAGGGATTTGTGATGTCACCTAGAACCTTCACAGCAGCGACAGCTTTATGAGGAGCATCAGCACTGCTCTGCCTGAGCAGAACCATCACCGCCATAGGTTGTCAAATAACCCGGATTTAACCCACACAGGTAAGTCCAATGGGGTGCAGGCATGTCCTCTATGCTTACAGCTTCCCGTGGGTGTTGGTTTGATACCGTTTGGGGACAGCCAAGGAGGCATCTGCAGGCAACAAAGGTAGGTGTGTGCTTGTGTGTGTGTTTCCTATGCAGATCCTAAGCCCAGTGTCACATGCAAGTAGGAGGAGTAAGAAGGGTTCCTGGCAAATCCGGGTTATGGATTGCATTTAAAAAGGCCCCGTGGGAGTGCAATGGGCCCCTGTCTTGCTGCTTAGCAATAATGGTATGGGTTTAGGTTCTGCTGTGTGTACTGGTGGTTGACTGCCCCCCAGCCCAGAGTGTGCATGGAAAATTGTCTGGCAGCCTCCCTGACAGCAAGCAGTGATAGTGCCCATGAAGGGGACCTTGTTGGGCCCGCCCCTTTCACGGTTATCGCTTCTCGGCCTTTTGGCTAAGATCAAGTGTAGTATCTGTTCTTATCAGTTTAATATCTGATACGTCCCCTATCTGGGGACCATATATTAAATGGATTTTTGAGAACGGGGGCCGATTTCGAAGCTTGCTTCCGTCGCCCTATGCATTGACCCGATATGGCAGTATCTTCGGGTACAGTGCACCACCCCCTTACAGGGTTAAAAAGAAAGATTCCTACTTTCATTGCTACCTGCTTGCTGGCTAGCCAGCTAGCCAGCCCTGTGGGCCTTGCTGCTGCTGCAGCCAAAAAACAAAAGGTGGTGCTGCTGCTGCTTCTGCTGCTTCTGCTTCTGCTTGTGTCTGGCCCCTGTTGGAGCGTCCAGGCACAGGACTTCTGCTGCTGCTGACTAAATGGCCTCCTTAATTGGATCATTTGAGTAGCCAGCACACCTGTGCAGGTAGGGCATGACATGATAGGCAGCTGCCTTGATAGCGGGTGGGTGCTGAATGTTCCTAATTGACAAAATAAGATTAATGCTTATGAAGAAATATAAAATCTCATCCCTTCCCCAATATCGCGCCACACCCCTACCCCTTAATTCCCTGGTTGAACGTGATGGACATATGTCTTTTTTCGACCGTACTAACTATGTAACTATGTAACATAACATGGGGGGGGGGGGGGGGTCTCCTGGCTGTTCACACAGGTGTGTCATTGCTGTACATTGACCATGCATTGCTTCTGTGGTATTGCAAAGGCAAAGACAAATGCTTCCAGCCATCCATTGCACTAATGGATTGGTCATCAGCTGGCTGTCTATGTCCCGCATCAATATAGACCAAAGTACAGAGGGTTAGGCTATGCTATTGTGCACCTACCTGATGCATCAGAAGGTGCGAGGCCCTTGCTAAATTCTGTGCACAGACTTTGAGATCTATGCTTTAGACTGTATCTAAACCTGCTCCAACATGGACTGACATTCTGGCCTACTTTCAGCCGATGCGACTTGTCTGTCGCTGAACAGTCGCTTTTTATGTATTCAGCACCTATGTATAATGTTGTAAAAATGCTCTAGAAGCTAAAGTCGCAGAAATGTCACACATATTTGGCCTGCAACTTTCTGTGCGACAAATTCAGACAGGAAAAATCAGTATAAATCCTTAGAAAATTATCCCCCAGTGTCTCCATCTGCTGGCGGTATTGAATAAGCATTGCTGCACTGATGGGGTATGCATTAGACGAAAAAAAAGAAGAAAAAGAAGAATAATACGCCCAGAAAAGAGGCGAAAAGGAGAAAAACGTAAAAAAACGTGAAAAAAAAGTAAGAGGAAGAGAAGGGAAAAAAAGGTGGAAATGGGTTTAAAAGTGATTTCGGCGGAGAAATATATATATATATATATATATATATATATATATATATATATATATATATATATATGCGCACACACACACATAGATATAAACGTATTCTCCGTTGAGATATTGCAGCCGCTGCTGTGTCCAGGCCCAGGAGCCTTAGCACTGTGCTGTGATGTCACTCAATACCACTGACATCACTAGGTGTAAACAACATCTCTCCTTTGCTGTGTATGTGACTATGGAGCTGTTTGGTGATGTCGTCTATTACGGCCTTCATAGAAGCAACAGGAGATTGTTGCATCCATCTTGAACCCTCAGAACTACAGTGCTATGATGTCACTCACTTCCACAGGCCTTGCAGAGTGTAAACAACAACAACCCAGCTTTGTTGTGTATGTAACCAAAGGGATTTGTGATGTCACCTAGAACCTTCACAGCAGCGACAGCTTTATGAGGAGCATCAGCACTGCTCTGCCTGAGCAGGACCATCACCGCCATAGGTTGTCAAATAACCCGGATTTAACCCACACAGGTAAGTCCAATGGGGTGCAGGCATGTCCTCTATGCTTACAGCTTCCCGTGGGTGTTGGTTTGATACCGTTTGGGGACAGCCAAGGAGGCATCTGCAGGCAACAAAGGTAGGTGTGTGCTTGTGTGTGTGTTTCCTATGCAGATCCTAAGCCCAGTGTCACATGCAAGTAGGAGGAGTAAGAAGGGTTCCTGGCAAATCCGGGTTATGGATTGCATTTAAAAAGGCCCCGTGGGAGTGCAATGGGCCCCTGTCTTGCTGCTTAGCAATAATGGTATGGGTTTAGGTTCTGCTGTGTGTACTGGTGGTTGACTGCCCCCCAGCCCAGAGTGTGCATGGAAAATTGTCTGGCAGCCTCCCTGACAGCAAGCAGTGATAGTGCCCATGAAGGGGACCTTGTTGGGCCCGCCCCTTTCACGGTTATCGCTTCTCGGCCTTTTGGCTAAGATCAAGTGTAGTATCTGTTCTTATCAGTTTAATATCTGATACGTCCCCTATCTGGGGACCATATATTAAATGGATTTTTGAGAACGGGGGCCGATTTCGAAGCTTGCTTCCGTCGCCCTATGCATTGACCCGATATGGCAGTATCTTCGGGTACAGTGCACCACCCCCTTACAGGGTTAAAAAGAAAGATTCCTACTTTCATTGCTACCTGCTTGCTGGCTAGCCAGCTAGCCAGCCCTGTGGGCCTTGCTGCTGCTGCAGCCAAAAAACAAAAGGTGGTGCTGCTGCTGCTTCTGCTGCTTCTGCTTCTGCTTGTGTCTGGCCCCTGTTGGAGCGTCCAGGCACAGGACTTCTGCTGCTGCTGACTAAATGGCCTCCTTAATTGGATCATTTGAGTAGCCAGCACACCTGTGCAGGTAGGGCATGACATGATAGGCAGCTGCCTTGATAGCGGGTGGGTGCTGAATGTTCCTAATTGACAAAATAAGATTAATGCTTATGAAGAAATATAAAATCTCATCCCTTCCCCAATATCGCGCCACACCCCTACCCCTTAATTCCCTGGTTGAACGTGATGGACATATGTCTTTTTTCGACCGTACTAACTATGTAACTATGTAACATAACATGGGGGGGGGGGGGGGTCTCCTGGCTGTTCACACAGGTGTGTCATTGCTGTACATTGACCATGCATTGCTTCTGTGGTATTGCAAAGGCAAAGACAAATGCTTCCAGCCATCCATTGCACTAATGGATTGGTCATCAGCTGGCTGTCTATGTCCCGCATCAATATAGACCAAAGTACAGAGGGTTAGGCTATGCTATTGTGCACCTACCTGATGCATCAGAAGGTGCGAGGCTCTTGCTAAATTCTGTGCACAGACTTTGAGATCTATGCTTTAGACTGTATCTAAACCTGCTCCAACATGGACTGACATTCTGGCCTACTTTCAGCCGATGCGACTTGTCTGTCGCTGAACAGTCGCTTTTTATGTATTCAGCACCTATGTATAATGTTGTAAAAATGCTCTAGAAGCTAAAGTCGCAGAAATGTCACACATATTTGGCCTGCAACTTTCTGTGCGACAAATTCAGACAGGAAAAATCAGTATAAATCCTTAGAAAATTATCCCCCAGTGTCTCCATCTGCTGGCGGTATTGAATAAGCATTGCTGCACTGATGGGGTATGCATTAGACGAAAAAAAAGAAGAAAAAGAAGAATAATACGCCCAGAAAAGAGGCGAAAAGGAGAAAAACGTAAAAAAACGTGAAAAAAAAGTAAGAGGAAGAGAAGGGAAAAAAAGGTGGAAATGGGTTTAAAAGTGATTTCGGCGGAGAAATATATATATATATATATATATATATATATATATATATATATATATATATGCGCACACACACACATAGATATAAACGTATTCTCCGTTGAGATATTGCAGCCGCTGCTGTGTCCAGGCCCAGGAGCCTTAGCACTGTGCTGTGATGTCACTCAATACCACTGACATCACTAGGTGTAAACAACATCTCTCCTTTGCTGTGTATGTGACTATGGAGCTGTTTGGTGATGTCGTCTATTACGGCCTTCATAGAAGCAACAGGAGATTGTTGCATCCATCTTGAACCCTCAGAACTACAGTGCTATGATGTCACTCACTTCCACAGGCCTTGCAGAGTGTAAACAACAACAACCCAGCTTTGTTGTGTATGTAACCAAAGGGATTTGTGATGTCACCTAGAACCTTCACAGCAGCGACAGCTTTATGAGGAGCATCAGCACTGCTCTGCCTGAGCAGAACCATCACCGCCATAGGTTGTCAAATAACCCGGATTTAACCCACACAGGTAAGTCCAATGGGGTGCAGGCATGTCCTCTATGCTTACAGCTTCCCGTGGGTGTTGGTTTGATACCGTTTGGGGACAGCCAAGGAGGCATCTGCAGGCAACAAAGGTAGGTGTGTGCTTGTGTGTGTGTTTCCTATGCAGATCCTAAGCCCAGTGTCACATGCAAGTAGGAGGAGTAAGAAGGGTTCCTGGCAAATCCGGGTTATGGATTGCATTTAAAAAGGCCCCGTGGGAGTGCAATGGGCCCCTGTCTTGCTGCTTAGCAATAATGGTATGGGTTTAGGTTCTGCTGTGTGTACTGGTGGTTGACTGCCCCCCAGCCCAGAGTGTGCATGGAAAATTGTCTGGCAGCCTCCCTGACAGCAAGCAGTGATAGTGCCCATGAAGGGGACCTTGTTGGGCCCGCCCCTTTCACGGTTATCGCTTCTCGGCCTTTTGGCTAAGATCAAGTGTAGTATCTGTTCTTATCAGTTTAATATCTGATACGTCCCCTATCTGGGGACCATATATTAAATGGATTTTTGAGAACGGGGGCCGATTTCGAAGCTTGCTTCCGTCGCCCTATGCATTGACCCGATATGGCAGTATCTTCGGGTACAGTGCACCACCCCCTTACAGGGTTAAAAAGAAAGATTCCTACTTTCATTGCTACCTGCTTGCTGGCTAGCCAGCTAGCCAGCCCTGTGGGCCTTGCTGCTGCTGCAGCCAAAAAACAAAAGGTGGTGCTGCTGCTGCTTCTGCTGCTTCTGCTTCTGCTTGTGTCTGGCCCCTGTTGGAGCGTCCAGGCACAGGACTTCTGCTGCTGCTGACTAAATGGCCTCCTTAATTGGATCATTTGAGTAGCCAGCACACCTGTGCAGGTAGGGCATGACATGATAGGCAGCTGCCTTGATAGCGGGTGGGTGCTGAATGTTCCTAATTGACAAAATAAGATTAATGCTTATGAAGAAATATAAAATCTCATCCCTTCCCCAATATCGCGCCACACCCCTACCCCTTAATTCCCTGGTTGAACGTGATGGACATATATCTTTTTTCGACCGTACTAACTATGTAACTATGTAACATAACATGGGGGGGGGGGGGGGTCTCCTGGCTGTTCACACAGGTGTGTCATTGCTGTACATTGACCATGCATTGCTTCTGTGGTATTGCAAAGGCAAAGACAAATGCTTCCAGCCATCCATTGCACTAATGGATTGGTCATCAGCTGGCTGTCTATGTCCCGCATCAATATAGACCAAAGTACAGAGGGTTAGGCTATGCTATTGTGCACCTACCTGATGCATCAGAAGGTGCGAGGCCCTTGCTAAATTCTGTGCACAGACTTTGAGATCTATGCTTTAGACTGTATCTAAACCTGCTCCAACATGGACTGACATTCTGGCCTACTTTCAGCCGATGCGACTTGTCTGTCGCTGAACAGTCGCTTTTTATGTATTCAGCACCTATGTATAATGTTGTAAAAATGCTCTAGAAGCTAAAGTCGCAGAAATGTCACACATATTTGGCCTGCAACTTTCTGTGCGACAAATTCAGACAGGAAAAATCAGTATAAATCCTTAGAAAATTATCCCCCAGTGTCTCCATCTGCTGGCGGTATTGAATAAGCATTGCTGCACTGATGGGGTATGCATTAGACGAAAAAAAAGAAGAAAAAGAAGAATAATACGCCCAGAAAAGAGGCGAAAAGGAGAAAAACGTAAAAAAACGTGAAAAAAAAGTAAGAGGAAGAGAAGGGAAAAAAAGGTGGAAATGGGTTTAAAAGTGATTTCGGCGGAGAAATATATATATATATATATATATATATATATATATATATATATGCGCACACACACACATAGATATAAACGTATTCTCCGTTGAGATATTGCAGCCGCTGCTGTGTCCAGGCCCAGGAGCCTTAGCACTGTGCTGTGATGTCACTCAATACCACTGACATCACTAGGTGTAAACAACATCTCTCCTTTGCTGTGTATGTGACTATGGAGCTGTTTGGTGATGTCGTCTATTACGGCCTTCATAGAAGCAACAGGAGATTGTTGCATCCATCTTGAACCCTCAGAACTACAGTGCTATGATGTCACTCACTTCCACAGGCCTTGCAGAGTGTAAACAACAACAACCCAGCTTTGTTGTGTATGTAACCAAAGGGATTTGTGATGTCACCTAGAACCTTCACAGCAGCGACAGCTTTATGAGGAGCATCAGCACTGCTCTGCCTGAGCAGAACCATCACCGCCATAGGTTGTCAAATAACCCGGATTTAACCCACACAGGTAAGTCCAATGGGGTGCAGGCATGTCCTCTATGCTTACAGCTTCCCGTGGGTGTTGGTTTGATACCGTTTGGGGACAGCCAAGGAGGCATCTGCAGGCAACAAAGGTAGGTGTGTGCTTGTGTGTGTGTTTCCTATGCAGATCCTAAGCCCAGTGTCACATGCAAGTAGGAGGAGTAAGAAGGGTTCCTGGCAAATCCGGGTTATGGATTGCATTTAAAAAGGCCCCGTGGGAGTGCAATGGGCCCCTGTCTTGCTGCTTAGCAATAATGGTATGGGTTTAGGTTCTGCTGTGTGTACTGGTGGTTGACTGCCCCCCAGCCCAGAGTGTGCATGGAAAATTGTCTGGCAGCCTCCCTGACAGCAAGCAGTGATAGTGCCCATGAAGGGGACCTTGTTGGGCCCGCCCCTTTCACGGTTATCGCTTCTCGGCCTTTTGGCTAAGATCAAGTGTAGTATCTGTTCTTATCAGTTTAATATCTGATACGTCCCCTATCTGGGGACCATATATTAAATGGATTTTTGAGAACGGGGGCCGATTTCGAAGCTTGCTTCCGTCGCCCTATGCATTGACCCGATATGGCAGTATCTTCGGGTACAGTGCACCACCCCCTTACAGGGTTAAAAAGAAAGATTCCTACTTTCATTGCTACCTGCTTGCTGGCTAGCCAGCTAGCCAGCCCTGTGGGCCTTGCTGCTGCTGCAGCCAAAAAACAAAAGGTGGTGCTGCTGCTGCTTCTGCTGCTTCTGCTTCTGCTTGTGTCTGGCCCCTGTTGGAGCGTCCAGGCACAGGACTTCTGCTGCTGCTGACTAAATGGCCTCCTTAATTGGATCATTTGAGTAGCCAGCACACCTGTGCAGGTAGGGCATGACATGATAGGCAGCTGCCTTGATAGCGGGTGGGTGCTGAATGTTCCTAATTGACAAAATAAGATTAATGCTTATGAAGAAATATAAAATCTCATCCCTTCCCCAATATCGCGCCACACCCCTACCCCTTAATTCCCTGGTTGAACGTACGTGATGGACATATGTCTTTTTTCGACCGTACTAACTATGTAACTATGTAACATAACATGGGGGGGGGGGGGGTCTCCTGGCTGTTCACACAGGTGTGTCATTGCTGTACATTGACCATGCATTGCTTCTGTGGTATTGCAAAGGCAAAGACAAATGCTTCCAGCCATCCATTGCACTAATGGATTGGTCATCAGCTGGCTGTCTATGTCCCGCATCAATATAGACCAAAGTACAGAGGGTTAGGCTATGCTATTGTGCACCTACCTGATGCATCAGAAGGTGCGAGGCCCTTGCTAAATTCTGTGCACAGACTTTGAGATCTATGCTTTAGACTGTATCTAAACCTGCTCCAACATGGACTGACATTCTGGCCTACTTTCAGCCGATGCGACTTGTCTGTCGCTGAACAGTCGCTTTTTATGTATTCAGCACCTATGTATAATGTTGTAAAAATGCTCTAGAAGCTAAAGTCGCAGAAATGTCACACATATTTGGCCTGCAACTTTCTGTGCGACAAATTCAGACAGGAAAAATCAGTATAAATCCTTAGAAAATTATCCCCCAGTGTCTCCATCTGCTGGCGGTATTGAATAAGCATTGCTGCACTGATGGGGTATGCATTAGACGAAAAAAAAGAAGAAAAAGAAGAATAATACGCCCAGAAAAGAGGCGAAAAGGAGAAAAACGTAAAAAAACGTGAAAAAAAAGTAAGAGGAAGAGAAGGGAAAAAAAGGTGGAAATGGGTTTAAAAGTGATTTCGGCGGAGAAATATATATATATATATATATATATATATATATATATATATATATATGCGCACACACACACATAGATATAAACGTATTCTCCGTTGAGATATTGCAGCCGCTGCTGTGTCCAGGCCCAGGAGCCTTAGCACTGTGCTGTGATGTCACTCAATACCACTGACATCACTAGGTGTAAACAACATCTCTCCTTTGCTGTGTATGTGACTATGGAGCTGTTTGGTGATGTCGTCTATTACGGCCTTCATAGAAGCAACAGGAGATTGTTGCATCCATCTTGAACCCTCAGAACTACAGTGCTATGATGTCACTCACTTCCACAGGCCTTGCAGAGTGTAAACAACAACAACCCAGCTTTGTTGTGTATGTAACCAAAGGGATTTGTGATGTCACCTAGAACCTTCACAGCAGCGACAGCTTTATGAGGAGCATCAGCACTGCTCTGCCTGAGCAGAACCATCACCGCCATAGGTTGTCAAATAACCCGGATTTAACCCACACAGGTAAGTCCAATGGGGTGCAGGCATGTCCTCTATGCTTACAGCTTCCCGTGGGTGTTGGTTTGATACCGTTTGGGGACAGCCAAGGAGGCATCTGCAGGCAACAAAGGTAGGTGTGTGCTTGTGTGTGTGTTTCCTATGCAGATCCTAAGCCCAGTGTCACATGCAAGTAGGAGGAGTAAGAAGGGTTCCTGGCAAATCCGGGTTATGGATTGCATTTAAAAAGGCCCCGTGGGAGTGCAATGGGCCCCTGTCTTGCTGCTTAGCAATAATGGTATGGGTTTAGGTTCTGCTGTGTGTACTGGTGGTTGACTGCCCCCCAGCCCAGAGTGTGCATGGAAAATTGTCTGGCAGCCTCCCTGACAGCAAGCAGTGATAGTGCCCATGAAGGGGACCTTGTTGGGCCCGCCCCTTTCACGGTTATCGCTTCTCGGCCTTTTGGCTAAGATCAAGTGTAGTATCTGTTCTTATCAGTTTAATATCTGATACGTCCCCTATCTGGGGACCATATATTAAATGGATTTTTGAGAACGGGGGCCGATTTCGAAGCTTGCTTCCGTCGCCCTATGCATTGACCCGATATGGCAGTATCTTCGGGTACAGTGCACCACCCCCTTACAGGGTTAAAAAGAAAGATTCCTACTTTCATTGCTACCTGCTTGCTGGCTAGCCAGCTAGCCAGCCCTGTGGGCCTTGCTGCTGCTGCAGCCAAAAAACAAAAGGTGGTGCTGCTGCTGCTTCTGCTGCTTCTGCTTCTGCTTGTGTCTGGCCCCTGTTGGAGCGTCCAGGCACAGGACTTCTGCTGCTGCTGACTAAATGGCCTCCTTAATTGGATCATTTGAGTAGCCAGCACACCTGTGCAGGTAGGGCATGACATGATAGGCAGCTGCCTTGATAGCGGGTGGGTGCTGAATGTTCCTAATTGACAAAATAAGATTAATGCTTATGAAGAAATATAAAATCTCATCCCTTCCCCAATATCGCGCCACACCCCTACCCCTTAATTCCCTGGTTGAACGTGATGGACATATGTCTTTTTTCGACCGTACTAACTATGTAACTATGTAACATGGGGGGGGGGGGGGGGGGGTCTCCTGGCTGTTCACACAGGTGTGTCATTGCTGTACATTGACCATGCATTGCTTCTGTGGTATTGCAAAGGCAAAGACAAATGCTTCCAGCCATCCATTGCACTAATGGATTGGTCATCAGCTGGCTGTCTATGTCCCGCATCAATATAGACCAAAGTACAGAGGGTTAGGCTATGCTATTGTGCACCTACCTGATGCATCAGAAGGTGCGAGGCCCTTGCTAAATTCTGTGCACAGACTTTGAGATCTATGCTTTAGACTGTATCTAAACCTGCTCCAACATGGACTGACATTCTGGCCTACTTTCAGCCGATGCGACTTGTCTGTCGCTGAACAGTCGCTTTTTATGTATTCAGCACCTATGTATAATGTTGTAAAAATGCTCTAGAAGCTAAAGTCGCAGAAATGTCACACATATTTGGCCTGCAACTTTCTGTGCGACAAATTCAGACAGGAAAAATCAGTATAAATCCTTAGAAAATTATCCCCCAGTGTCTCCATCTGCTGGCGGTATTGAATAAGCATTGCTGCACTGATGGGGTATGCATTAGACGAAAAAAAAGAAGAAAAAGAAGAATAATACGCCCAGAAAAGAGGCGAAAAGGAGAAAAACGTAAAAAAACGTGAAAAAAAAGTAAGAGGAAGAGAAGGGAAAAAAAGGTGGAAATGGGTTTAAAAGTGATTTCGGCGGAGAAATATATATATATATATATATATATATATATATATATATATATATGCGCACACACACACATAGATATAAACGTATTCTCCGTTGAGATATTGCAGCCGCTGCTGTGTCCAGGCCCAGGAGCCTTAGCACTGTGCTGTGATGTCACTCAATACCACTGACATCACTAGGTGTAAACAACATCTCTCCTTTGCTGTGTATGCGACTATGGAGCTGTTTGGTGATGTCGTCTATTACGGCCTTCATAGAAGCAACAGGAGATTGTTGCATCCATCTTGAACCCTCAGAACTACAGTGCTATGATGTCACTCACTTCCACAGGCCTTGCAGAGTGTAAACAACAACAACCCAGCTTTGTTGTGTATGTAACCAAAGGGATTTGTGATGTCACCTAGAACCTTCACAGCAGCGACAGCTTTATGAGGAGCATCAGCACTGCTCTGCCTGAGCAGAACCATCACCGCCATAGGTTGTCAAATAACCCGGATTTAACCCACACAGGTAAGTCCAATGGGGTGCAGGCATGTCCTCTATGCTTACAGCTTCCCGTGGGTGTTGGTTTGATACCGTTTGGGGACAGCCAAGGAGGCATCTGCAGGCAACAAAGGTAGGTGTGTGCTTGTGTGTGTGTTTCCTATGCAGATCCTAAGCCCAGTGTCACATGCAAGTAGGAGGAGTAAGAAGGGTTCCTGGCAAATCCGGGTTATGGATTGCATTTAAAAAGGCCCCGTGGGAGTGCAATGGGCCCCTGTCTTGCTGCTTAGCAATAATGGTATGGGTTTAGGTTCTGCTGTGTGTACTGGTGGTTGACTGCCCCCCAGCCCAGAGTGTGCATGGAAAATTGTCTGGCAGCCTCCCTGACAGCAAGCAGTGATAGTGCCCATGAAGGGGACCTTGTTGGGCCCGCCCCTTTCACGGTTATCGCTTCTCGGCCTTTTGGCTAAGATCAAGTGTAGTATCTGTTCTTATCAGTTTAATATCTGATACGTCCCCTATCTGGGGACCATATATTAAATGGATTTTTGAGAACGGGGGCCGATTTCGAAGCTTGCTTCCGTCGCCCTATGCATTGACCCGATATGGCAGTATCTTCGGGTACAGTGCACCACCCCCTTACAGGGTTAAAAAGAAAGATTCCTACTTTCATTGCTACCTGCTTGCTGGCTAGCCAGCTAGCCAGCCCTGTGGGCCTTGCTGCTGCTGCAGCCAAAAAACAAAAGGTGGTGCTGCTGCTGCTTCTGCTGCTTCTGCTTCTGCTTGTGTCTGGCCCCTGTTGGAGCGTCCAGGCACAGGACTTCTGCTGCTGCTGACTAAATGGCCTCCTTAATTGGATCATTTGAGTAGCCAGCACACCTGTGCAGGTAGGGCATGACATGATAGGCAGCTGCCTTGATAGCGGGTGGGTGCTGAATGTTCCTAATTGACAAAATAAGATTAATGCTTATGAAGAAATATAAAATCTCATCCCTTCCCCAATATCGCGCCACACCCCTACCCCTTAATTCCCTGGTTGAACGTGATGGACATATGTCTTTTTTCGACCGTACTAACTATGTAACTATGTAACATAACATGGGGGGGGGGGGGGGGTCTCCTGGCTGTTCACACAGGTGTGTCATTGCTGTACATTGACCATGCATTGCTTCTGTGGTATTGCAAAGGCAAAGACAAATGCTTCCAGCCATCCATTGCACTAATGGATTGGTCATCAGCTGGCTGTCTATGTCCCGCATCAATATAGACCAAAGTACAGAGGGTTAGGCTATGCTATTGTGCACCTACCTGATGCATCAGAAGGTGCGAGGCCCTTGCTAAATTCTGTGCACAGACTTTGAGATCTATGCTTTAGACTGTATCTAAACCTGCTCCAACATGGACTGACATTCTGGCCTACTTTCAGCCGATGCGACTTGTCTGTCGCTGAACAGTCGCTTTTTATGTATTCAGCACCTATGTATAATGTTGTAAAAATGCTCTAGAAGCTAAAGTCGCAGAAATGTCACACATATTTGGCCTGCAACTTTCTGTGCGACAAATTCAGACAGGAAAAATCAGTATAAATCCTTAGAAAATTATCCCCCAGTGTCTCCATCTGCTGGCGGTATTGAATAAGCATTGCTGCACTGATGGGGTATGCATTAGACGAAAAAAAAGAAGAAAAAGAAGAATAATACGCCCAGAAAAGAGGCGAAAAGGAGAAAAACGTAAAAAAACGTGAAAAAAAAGTAAGAGGAAGAGAAGGGAAAAAAAGGTGGAAATGGGTTTAAAAGTGATTTCGGCGGAGAAATATATATATATATATATATATATATATATATATATATATATATATATATATATATATGCGCACACACACACATAGATATAAACGTATTCTCCGTTGAGATATTGCAGCCGCTGCTGTGTCCAGGCCCAGGAGCCTTAGCACTGTGCTGTGATGTCACTCAATACCACTGACATCACTAGGTGTAAACAACATCTCTCCTTTGCTGTGTATGTGACTATGGAGCTGTTTGGTGATGTCGTCTATTACGGCCTTCATAGAAGCAACAGGAGATTGTTGCATCCATCTTGAACCCTCAGAACTACAGTGCTATGATGTCACTCACTTCCACAGGCCTTGCAGAGTGTAAACAACAACAACCCAGCTTTGTTGTGTATGTAACCAAAGGGATTTGTGATGTCACCTAGAACCTTCACAGCAGCGACAGCTTTATGAGGAGCATCAGCACTGCTCTGCCTGAGCAGGACCATCACCGCCATAGGTTGTCAAATAACCCGGATTTAACCCACACAGGTAAGTCCAATGGGGTGCAGGCATGTCCTCTATGCTTACAGCTTCCCGTGGGTGTTGGTTTGATACCGTTTGGGGACAGCCAAGGAGGCATCTGCAGGCAACAAAGGTAGGTGTGTGCTTGTGTGTGTGTTTCCTATGCAGATCCTAAGCCCAGTGTCACATGCAAGTAGGAGGAGTAAGAAGGGTTCCTGGCAAATCCGGGTTATGGATTGCATTTAAAAAGGCCCCGTGGGAGTGCAATGGGCCCCTGTCTTGCTGCTTAGCAATAATGGTATGGGTTTAGGTTCTGCTGTGTGTACTGGTGGTTGACTGCCCCCCAGCCCAGAGTGTGCATGGAAAATTGTCTGGCAGCCTCCCTGACAGCAAGCAGTGATAGTGCCCATGAAGGGGACCTTGTTGGGCCCGCCCCTTTCACGGTTATCGCTTCTCGGCCTTTTGGCTAAGATCAAGTGTAGTATCTGTTCTTATCAGTTTAATATCTGATACGTCCCCTATCTGGGGACCATATATTAAATGGATTTTTGAGAACGGGGGCCGATTTCGAAGCTT
The DNA here is from genome assembly GCF_029499605.1 of Hyla sarda. Lineage (NCBI taxonomy): Eukaryota > Metazoa > Chordata > Amphibia > Anura > Hylidae > Hyla > Hyla sarda. The sequence goes on along the minus strand of NW_026609472.1, from coordinate 16,371 downwards.
GCTTCCGTCGCCCTATGCATTGACCCGATATGGCAGTATCTTCGGGTACAGTGCACCACCCCCTTACAGGGTTAAAAAGAAAGATTCCTACTTTCATTGCTACCTGCTTGCTGGCTAGCCAGCTAGCCAGCCCTGTGGGCCTTGCTGCTGCTGCAGCCAAAAAACAAAAGGTGGTGCTGCTGCTGCTTCTGCTGCTTCTGCTTCTGCTTGTGTCTGGCCCCTGTTGGAGCGTCCAGGCACAGGACTTCTGCTGCTGCTGACTAAATGGCCTCCTTAATTGGATCATTTGAGTAGCCAGCACACCTGTGCAGGTAGGGCATGACATGATAGGCAGCTGCCTTGATAGCGGGTGGGTGCTGAATGTTCCTAATTGACAAAATAAGATTAATGCTTATGAAGAAATATAAAATCTCATCCCTTCCCCAATATCGCGCCACACCCCTACCCCTTAATTCCCTGGTTGAACGTGATGGACATATGTCTTTTTTCGACCGTACTAACTATGTAACTATGTAACATAACATGGGGGGGGGGGGGGGTCTCCTGGCTGTTCACACAGGTGTGTCATTGCTGTACATTGACCATGCATTGCTTCTGTGGTATTGCAAAGGCAAAGACAAATGCTTCCAGCCATCCATTGCACTAATGGATTGGTCATCAGCTGGCTGTCTATGTCCCGCATCAATATAGACCAAAGTACAGAGGGTTAGGCTATGCTATTGTGCACCTACCTGATGCATCAGAAGGTGCGAGGCCCTTGCTAAATTCTGTGCACAGACTTTGAGATCTATGCTTTAGACTGTATCTAAACCTGCTCCAACATGGACTGACATTCTGGCCTACTTTCAGCCGATGCGACTTGTCTGTCGCTGAACAGTCGCTTTTTATGTATTCAGCACCTATGTATAATGTTGTAAAAATGCTCTAGAAGCTAAAGTCGCAGAAATGTCACACATATTTGGCCTGCAACTTTCTGTGCGACAAATTCAGACAGGAAAAATCAGTATAAATCCTTAGAAAATTATCCCCCAGTGTCTCCATCTGCTGGCGGTATTGAATAAGCATTGCTGCACTGATGGGGTATGCATTAGACGAAAAAAAAGAAGAAAAAGAAGAATAATACGCCCAGAAAAGAGGCGAAAAGGAGAAAAACGTAAAAAAACGTGAAAAAAAAGTAAGAGGAAGAGAAGGGAAAAAAAGGTGGAAATGGGTTTAAAAGTGATTTCGGCGGAGAAATATATATATATATATATATATATATATATATATATATATATATGCGCACACACACACATATATATAAACGTATTCTCCGTTGAGATATTGCAGCCGCTGCTGTGTCCAGGCCCAGGAGCCTTAGCACTGTGCTGTGATGTCACTCAATACCACTGACATCACTAGGTGTAAACAACATCTCTCCTTTGCTGTGTATGCGACTATGGAGCTGTTTGGTGATGTCGTCTATTACGGCCTTCATAGAAGCAACAGGAGATTGTTGCATCCATCTAGAACCCTCAGAACTACAGTGCTATGATGTCACTCACTTCCACAGGCCTTGCAGAGTGTAAACAACAACAACCCAGCTTTGTTGTGTATGTAACCAAAGGGATTTGTGATGTCACCTAGAACCTTCACAGCAGCGACAGCTTTATGAGGAGCATCAGCACTGCTCTGCCTGAGCAGAACCATCACCGCCATAGGTTGTCAAATAACCCGGATTTAACCCACACAGGTAAGTCCAATGGGGTGCAGGCATGTCCTCTATGCTTACAGCTTCCCGTGGGTGTTGGTTTGATACCGTTTGGGGACAGCCAAGGAGGCATCTGCAGGCAACAAAGGTAGGTGTGTGCTTGTGTGTGTGTTTCCTATGCAGATCCTAAGCCCAGTGTCACATGCAAGTAGGAGGAGTAAGAAGGGTTCCTGGCAAATCCGGGTTATGGATTGCATTTAAAAAGGCCCCGTGGGAGTGCAATGGGCCCCTGTCTTGCTGCTTAGCAATAATGGTATGGGTTTAGGTTCTGCTGTGTGTACTGGTGGTTGACTGCCCCCCAGCCCAGAGTGTGCATGGAAAATTGTCTGGCAGCCTCCCTGACAGCAAGCAGTGATAGTGCCCATGAAGGGGACCTTGTTGGGCCCGCCCCTTTCACGGTTATCGCTTCTCGGCCTTTTGGCTAAGATCAAGTGTAGTATCTGTTCTTATCAGTTTAATATCTGATACGTCCCCTATCTGGGGACCATATATTAAATGGATTTTTGAGAACGGGGGCCGATTTCGAAGCTTGCTTCCGTCGCCCTATGCATTGACCCGATATGGCAGTATCTTCGGGTACAGTGCACCACCCCCTTACAGGGTTAAAAAGAAAGATTCCTACTTTCATTGCTACCTGCTTGCTGGCTAGCCAGCTAGCCAGCCCTGTGGGCCTTGCTGCTGCTGCAGCCAAAAAACAAAAGGTGGTGCTGCTGCTGCTTCTGCTGCTTCTGCTTCTGCTTGTGTCTGGCCCCTGTTGGAGCGTCCAGGCACAGGACTTCTGCTGCTGCTGACTAAATGGCCTCCTTAATTGGATCATTTGAGTAGCCAGCACACCTGTGCAGGTAGGGCATGACATGATAGGCAGCTGCCTTGATAGCGGGTGGGTGCTGAATGTTCCTAATTGACAAAATAAGATTAATGCTTATGAAGAAATATAAAATCTCATCCCTTCCCCAATATCGCGCCACACCCCTACCCCTTAATTCCCTGGTTGAACGTGATGGACATATGTCTTTTTTCAACCGTACTAACTATGTAACTATGTAACATAACATGGGGGGGGGGGTCTCCTGGCTGTTCACACAGGTGTGTCATTGCTGTACATTGACCATGCATTGCTTCTGTGGTATTGCAAAGGCAAAGACAAATGCTTCCAGCCATCCATTGCACTAATGGATTGGTCATCAGCTGGCTGTCTATGTCCCGCATCAATATAGACCAAAGTACAGAGGGTTAGGCTATGCTATTGTGCACCTACCTGATGCATCAGAAGGTGCGAGGCCCTTGCTAAATTCTGTGCACAGACTTTGAGATCTATGCTTTAGACTGTATCTAAACCTGCTCCAACATGGACTGACATTCTGGCCTACTTTCAGCCGATGCGACTTGTCTGTCGCTGAACAGTCGCTTTTTATGTATTCAGCACCTATGTATAATGTTGTAAAAATGCTCTAGAAGCTAAAGTCGCAGAAATGTCACACATATTTGGCCTGCAACTTTCTGTGCGACAAATTCAGACAGGAAAAATCAGTATAAATCCTTAGAAAATTATCCCCCAGTGTCTCCATCTGCTGGCGGTATTGAATAAGCATTGCTGCACTGATGGGGTATGCATTAGACGAAAAAAAAGAAGAAAAAGAAGAATAATACGCCCAGAAAAGAGGCGAAAAGGAGAAAAACGTAAAAAAACGTGAAAAAAAAGTAAGAGGAAGAGAAGGGAAAAAAAGGTGGAAATGGGTTTAAAAGTGATTTCGGCGGAGAAATATATATATATATATATATATATATATATATATATATATATATATATATATATATATGCGCACACACACACATAGATATAAACGTATTCTCCGTTGAGATATTGCAGCCGCTGCTGTGTCCAGGCCCAGGAGCCTTAGCACTGTGCTGTGATGTCACTCAATACCACTGACATCACTAGGTGTAAACAACATCTCTCCTTTGCTGTGTATGTGACTATGGAGCTGTTTGGTGATGTCGTCTATTACGGCCTTCATAGAAGCAACAGGAGATTGTTGCATCCATCTTGAACCCTCAGAACTACAGTGCTATGATGTCACTCACTTCCACAGGCCTTGCAGAGTGTAAACAACAACAACCCAGCTTTGTTGTGTATGTAACCAAAGGGATTTGTGATGTCACCTAGAACCTTCACAGCAGCGACAGCTTTATGAGGAGCATCAGCACTGCTCTGCCTGAGCAGAACCATCACCGCCATAGGTTGTCAAATAACCCGGATTTAACCCACACAGGTAAGTCCAATGGGGTGCAGGCATGTCCTCTATGCTTACAGCTTCCCGTGGGTGTTGGTTTGATACCGTTTGGGGACAGCCAAGGAGGCATCTGCAGGCAACAAAGGTAGGTGTGTGCTTGTGTGTGTGTTTCCTATGCAGATCCTAAGCCCAGTGTCACATGCAAGTAGGAGGAGTAAGAAGGGTTCCTGGCAAATCCGGGTTATGGATTGCATTTAAAAAGGCCCCGTGGGAGTGCAATGGGCCCCTGTCTTGCTGCTTAGCAATAATGGTATGGGTTTAGGTTCTGCTGTGTGTACTGGTGGTTGACTGCCCCCCAGCCCAGAGTGTGCATGGAAAATTGTCTGGCAGCCTCCCTGACAGCAAGCAGTGATAGTGCCCATGAAGGGGACCTTGTTGGGCCCGCCCCTTTCACGGTTATCGCTTCTCGGCCTTTTGGCTAAGATCAAGTGTAGTATCTGTTCTTATCAGTTTAATATCTGATACGTCCCCTATCTGGGGACCATATATTAAATGGATTTTTGAGAACGGGGGCCGATTTCGAAGCTTGCTTCCGTCGCCCTATGCATTGACCCGATATGGCAGTATCTTCGGGTACAGTGCACCACCCCCTTACAGGGTTAAAAAGAAAGATTCCTACTTTCATTGCTACCTGCTTGCTGGCTAGCCAGCTAGCCAGCCCTGTGGGCCTTGCTGCTGCTGCAGCCAAAAAACAAAAGGTGGTGCTGCTGCTGCTTCTGCTGCTTCTGCTTCTGCTTGTGTCTGGCCCCTGTTGGAGCGTCCAGGCACAGGACTTCTGCTGCTGCTGACTAAATGGCCTCCTTAATTGGATCATTTGAGTAGCCAGCACACCTGTGCAGGTAGGGCATGACATGATAGGCAGCTGCCTTGATAGCGGGTGGGTGCTGAATGTTCCTAATTGACAAAATAAGATTAATGCTTATGAAGAAATATAAAATCTCATCCCTTCCCCAATATCGCGCCACACCCCTACCCCTTAATTCCCTGGTTGAACGTGATGGACATATGTCTTTTTTCGACCGTACTAACTATGTAACTATGTAACATAACATGGGGGGGGGGGGGGGTCTCCTGGCTGTTCACACAGGTGTGTCATTGCTGTACATTGACCATGCATTGCTTCTGTGGTATTGCAAAGGCAAAGACAAATGCTTCCAGCCATCCATTGCACTAATGGATTGGTCATCAGCTGGCTGTCTATGTCCCGCATCAATATAGACCAAAGTACAGAGGGTTAGGCTATGCTATTGTGCACCTACCTGATGCATCAGAAGGTGCGAGGCCCTTGCTAAATTCTGTGCACAGACTTTGAGATCTATGCTTTAGACTGTATCTAAACCTGCTCCAACATGGACTGACATTCTGGCCTACTTTCAGCCGATGCGACTTGTCTGTCGCTGAACAGTCGCTTTTTATGTATTCAGCACCTATGTATAATGTTGTAAAAATGCTCTAGAAGCTAAAGTCGCAGAAATGTCACACATATTTGGCCTGCAACTTTCTGTGCGACAAATTCAGACAGGAAAAATCAGTATAAATCCTTAGAAAATTATCCCCCAGTGTCTCCATCTGCTGGCGGTATTGAATAAGCATTGCTGCACTGATGGGGTATGCATTAGACGAAAAAAAAGAAGAAAAAGAAGAATAATACGCCCAGAAAAGAGGCGAAAAGGAGAAAAACGTAAAAAAACGTGAAAAAAAAGTAAGAGGAAGAGAAGGGAAAAAAAGGTGGAAATGGGTTTAAAAGTGATTTCGGCGGAGAAATATATATATATATATATATATATATATATATATATATATATATGCGCACACACACACATAGATATAAACGTATTCTCCGTTGAGATATTGCAGCCGCTGCTGTGTCCAGGCCCAGGAGCCTTAGCACTGTGCTGTGATGTCACTCAATACCACTGACATCACTAGGTGTAAACAACATCTCTCCTTTGCTGTGTATGTGGCTATGGAGCTGTTTGGTGATGTCGTCTATTACGGCCTTCATAGAAGCAACAGGAGATTGTTGCATCCATCTTGAACCCTCAGAACTACAGTGCTATGATGTCACTCACTTCCACAGGCCTTGCAGAGTGTAAACAACAACAACCCAGCTTTGTTGTGTATGTAACCATAGGGATTTGTGATGTCACCTAGAACCTTCACAGCAGCGACAGCTTTATGAGGAGCATCAGCACTGCTCTGCCTGAGCAGAACCATCACCGCCATAGGTTGTCAAATAACCCGGATTTAACCCACACAGGTAAGTCCAATGGGGTGCAGGCATGTCCTCTATGCTTACAGCTTCCCGTGGGTGTTGGTTTGATACCGTTTGGGGACAGCCAAGGAGGCATCTGCAGGCAACAAAGGTAGGTGTGTGCTTGTGTGTGTGTTTCCTATGCAGATCCTAAGCCCAGTGTCACATGCAAGTAGGAGGAGTAAGAAGGGTTCCTGGCAAATCCGGGTTATGGATTGCATTTAAAAAGGCCCCGTGGGAGTGCAATGGGCCCCTGTCTTGCTGCTTAGCAATAATGGTATGGGTTTAGGTTCTGCTGTGTGTACTGGTGGTTGACTGCCCCCCAGCCCAGAGTGTGCATGGAAAATTGTCTGGCAGCCTCCCTGACAGCAAGCAGTGATAGTGCCCATGAAGGGGACCTTGTTGGGCCCGCCCCTTTCACGGTTATCGCTTCTCGGCCTTTTGGCTAAGATCAAGTGTAGTATCTGTTCTTATCAGTTTAATATCTGATACGTCCCCTATCTGGGGACCATATATTAAATGGATTTTTGAGAACGGGGGCCGATTTCGAAGCTTGCTTCCGTCGCCCTATGCATTGACTCGATATGGCAGTATCTTCGGGTACAGTGCACCACCCCCTTACAGGGTTAAAAAGAAAGATTCCTACTTTCATTGCTACCTGCTTGCTGGCTAGCCAGCTAGCCAGCCCTGTGGGCCTTGCTGCTGCTGCAGCCAAAAAACAAAAGGTGGTGCTGCTGCTGCTTCTGCTGCTTCTGCTTCTGCTTGTGTCTGGCCCCTGTTGGAGCGTCCAGGCACAGGACTTCTGCTGCTGCTGACTAAATGGCCTCCTTAATTGGATCATTTGAGTAGCCAGCACACCTGTGCAGGTAGGGCATGACATGATAGGCAGCTGCCTTGATAGCGGGTGGGTGCTGAATGTTCCTAATTGACAAAATAAGATTAATGCTTATGAAGAAATATAAAATCTCATCCCTTCCCGAATATCGCGCCACACCCCTACCCCTTAATTCCCTGGTTGAACGTGATGGACATATGTCTTTTTTCGACCGTACTAACTATGTAACTATGTAACATAACATGGGGGGGGGGGGTCTCCTGGCTGTTCACACAGGTGTGTCATTGCTGTACATTGACCATGCATTGCTTCTGTGGTATTGCAAAGGCAAAGACAAATGCTTCCAGCCATCCATTGCACTAATGGATTGGTCATCAGCTGGCTGTCTATGTCCCGCATCAATATAGACCAAAGTACAGAGGGTTAGGCTATGCTATTGTGCACCTACCTGATGCATCAGAAGGTGCGAGGCCCTTGCTAAATTCTGTGCACAGACTTTGAGATCTATGCTTTAGACTGTATCTAAACCTGCTCCAACATGGACTGACATTCTGGCCTACTTTCAGCCGATGCGACTTGTCTGTCGCTGAACAGTCGCTTTTTATGTATTCAGCACCTATGTATAATGTTGTAAAAATGCTCTAGAAGCTAAAGTCGCAGAAATGTCACACATATTTGGCCTGCAACTTTCTGTGCGACAAATTCAGACAGGAAAAATCAGTATAAATCCTTAGAAAATTATCCCCCAGTGTCTCCATCTGCTGGCGGTATTGAATAAGCATTGCTGCACTGATGGGGTATGCATTAGACGAAAAAAAAGAAGAAAAATAAGAATAATACGCCCAGAAAAGAGGCGAAAAGGAGAAAAACGTAAAAAAACGTGAAAAAAAAGTAAGAGGAAGAGAAGGGAAAAAAAGGTGGAAATGGGTTTAAAAGTGATTTCGGCGGAGAAATATATATATATATATATATATATATATATATATATGCGCACACACACACATAGATATAAACGTATTCTCCGTTGAGATATTGCAGCCGCTGCTGTGTCCAGGCCCAGGAGCCTTAGCACTGTGCTGTGATGTCACTCAATACCACTGACATCACTAGGTGTAAACAACATCTCTCCTTTGCTGTGTATGTGACTATGGAGCTGTTTGGTGATGTCGTCTATTACGGCCTTCATAGAAGCAACAGGAGATTGTTGCATCCATCTTGAACCCTCAGAACTACAGTGCTATGATGTCACTCACTTCCACAGGCCTTGCAGAGTGTAAACAACAACAACCCAGCTTTGTTGTGTATGTAACCAAAGGGATTTGTGATGTCACCTAGAACCTTCACAGCAGCGACAGCTTTATGAGGAGCATCAGCACTGCTCTGCCTGAGCAGAACCATCACCGCCATAGGTTGTCAAATAACCCGGATTTAACCCACACAGGTAAGTCCAATGGGGTGCAGGCATGTCCTCTATGCTTACAGCTTCCCGTGGGTGTTGGTTTGATACCGTTTGGGGACAGCCAAGGAGGCATCTGCAGGCAACAAAGGTAGGTGTGTGCTTGTGTGTGTGTTTCCTATGCAGATCCTAAGCCCAGTGTCACATGCAAGTAGGAGGAGTAAGAAGGGTTCCTGGCAAATCCGGGTTATGGATTGCATTTAAAAAGGCCCCGTGGGAGTGCAATGGGCCCCTGTCTTGCTGCTTAGCAATAATGGTATGGGTTTAGGTTCTGCTGTGTGTACTGGTGGTTGACTGCCCCCCAGCCCAGAGTGTGCATGGAAAATTGTCTGGCAGCCTCCCTGACAGCAAGCAGTGATAGTGCCCATGAAGGGGACCTTGTTGGGCCCGCCCCTTTCACGGTTATCGCTTCTCGGCCTTTTGGCTAAGATCAAGTGTAGTATCTGTTCTTATCAGTTTAATATCTGATACGTCCCCTATCTGGGGACCATATATTAAATGGATTTTTGAGAACGGGGGCCGATTTCGAAGCTTGCTTCCGTCGCCCTATGCATTGACCCGATATGGCAGTATCTTCGGGTACAGTGCACCACCCCCTTACAGGGTTAAAAAGAAAGATTCCTACTTTCATTGCTACCTGCTTGCTGGCTAGCCAGCTAGCCAGCCCTGTGGGCCTTGCTGCTGCTGCAGCCAAAAAACAAAAGGTGGTGCTGCTGCTGCTTCTGCTGCTTCTGCTTCTGCTTGTGTCTGGCCCCTGTTGGAGCGTCCAGGCACAGGACTTCTGCTGCTGCTGACTAAATGGCCTCCTTAATTGGATCATTTGAGTAGCCAGCACACCTGTGCAGGTAGGGCATGACATGATAGGCAGCTGCCTTGATAGCGGGTGGGTGCTGAATGTTCCTAATTGACAAAATAAGATTAATGCTTATGAAGAAATATAAAATCTCATCCCTTCCCCAATATCGCGCCACACCCCTACCCCTTAATTCCCTGGTTGAACGTGATGGACATATGTCTTTTTTCGACCGTACTAACTATGTAACTATGTAACATAACATGGGGGGGGGGGGGGGGGGGGGTCTCCTGGCTGTTCACACAGGTGTGTCATTGCTGTACATTGACCATGCATTGCTTCTGTGGTATTGCAAAGGCAAAGACAAATGCTTCCAGCCATCCATTGCACTAATGGATTGGTCATCAGCTGGCTGTCTATGTCCCGCATCAATATAGACCAAAGTACAGAGGGTTAGGCTATGCTATTGTGCACCTACCTGATGCATCAGAAGGTGCGAGGCCCTTGCTAAATTCTGTGCACAGACTTTGAGATCTATGCTTTAGACTGTATCTAAACCTGCTCCAACATGGACTGACATTCTGGCCTACTTTCAGCCGATGCGACTTGTCTGTCGCTGAACAGTCGCTTTTTATGTATTCAGCACCTATGTATAATGTTGTAAAAATGCTCTAGAAGCTAAAGTCGCAGAAATGTCACACATATTTGGCCTGCAACTTTCTGTGCGACAAATTCAGACAGGAAAAATCAGTATAAATCCTTAGAAAATTATCCCCCAGTGTCTCCATCTGCTGGCGGTATTGAATAAGCATTGCTGCACTGATGGGGTATGCATTAGACGAAAAAAAAGAAGAAAAATAAGAATAATACGCCCAGAAAAGAGGCGAAAAGGAGAAAAACGTAAAAAAACGTGAAAAAAAAGTAAGAGGAAGAGAAGGGAAAAAAAGGTGGAAATGGGTTTAAAAGTGATTTCGGCGGAGAAATATATATATATATATATATATATATATATATATATATATATATGCGCACACACACACATAGATATAAACGTATTCTCCGTTGAGATATTGCAGCCGCTGCTGTGTCCAGGCCCAGGAGCCTTAGCACTGTGCTGTGATGTCACTCAATACCACTGACATCACTAGGTGTAAACAACATCTCTCCTTTGCTGTGTATGTGACTATGGAGCTGTTTGGTGATGTCGTCTATTACGGCCTTCATAGAAGCAACAGGAGATTGTTGCATCCATCTTGAACCCTCAGAACTACAGTGCTATGATGTCACTCACTTCCACAGGCCTTGCAGAGTGTAAACAACAACAACCCAGCTTTGTTGTGTATGTAACCAAAGGGATTTGTGATGTCACCTAGAACCTTCACAGCAGCGACAGCTTTATGAGGAGCATCAGCACTGCTCTGCCTGAGCAGAACCATCACCGCCATAGGTTGTCAAATAACCCGGATTTAACCCACACAGGTAAGTCCAATGGGGTGCAGGCATGTCCTCTATGCTTACAGCTTCCCGTGGGTGTTGGTTTGATACCGTTTGGGGACAGCCAAGGAGGCATCTGCAGGCAACAAAGGTAGGTGTGTGCTTGTGTGTGTGTTTCCTATGCAGATCCTAAGCCCAGTGTCACATGCAAGTAGGAGGAGTAAGAAGGGTTCCTGGCAAATCCGGGTTATGGATTGCATTTAAAAAGGCCCCGTGGGAGTGCAATGGGCCCCTGTCTTGCTGCTTAGCAATAATGGTATGGGTTTAGGTTCTGCTGTGTGTACTGGTGGTTGACTGCCCCCCAGCCCAGAGTGTACATGGAAAATTGTCTGGCAGCCTCCCTGACAGCAAGCAGTGATAGTGCCCATGAAGGGGACCTTGTTGGGCCCGCCCCTTTCACGGTTATCGCTTCTCGGCCTTTTGGCTAAGATCAAGTGTAGTATCTGTTCTTATCAGTTTAATATCTGATACGTCCCCTATCTGGGGACCATATATTAAATGGATTTTTGAGAACGGGGGCCGATTTCGAAGCTTGCTTCCGTCGCCCTATGCATTGACCCGATATGGCAGTATCTTCGGGTACAGTGCACCACCCCCTTACAGGGTTAAAAAGAAAGATTCCTACTTTCATTGCTACCTGCTTGCTGGCTAGCCAGCTAGCCAGCCCTGTGGGCCTTGCTGCTGCTGCAGCCAAAAAACAAAAGGTGGTGCTGCTGCTGCTTCTGCTGCTTCTGCTTCTGCTTGTGTCTGGCCCCTGTTGGAGCGTCCAGGCACAGGACTTCTGCTGCTGCTGACTAAATGGCCTCCTTAATTGGATCATTTGAGTAGCCAGCACACCTGTGCAGGTAGGGCATGACATGATAGGCAGCTGCCTTGATAGCGGGTGGGTGCTGAATGTTCCTAATTGACAAAATAAGATTAATGCTTATGAAGAAATATAAAATCTCATCCCTTCCCCAATATCGCGCCACACCCCTACCCCTTAATTCCCTGGTTGAACGTGATGGACATATGTCTTTTTTCGACCGTACTAACTATGTAACTATGTAACATAACATGGGGGGGGGGGGGGTCTCCTGGCTGTTCACACAGGTGTGTCATTGCTGTACATTGACCATGCATTGCTTCTGTGGTATTGCAAAGGCAAAGACAAATGCTTCCAGCCATCCATTGCACTAATGGATTGGTCATCAGCTGGCTGTCTATGTCCCGCATCAATATAGACCAAAGTACAGAGGGTTAGGCTATGCTATTGTGCACCTACCTGATGCATCAGAAGGTGCGAGGCCCTTGCTAAATTCTGTGCACAGACTTTGAGATCTATGCTTTAGACTGTATCTAAACCTGCTCCAACATGGACTGACATTCTGGCCTACTTTCAGCCGATGCGACTTGTCTGTCGCTGAACAGTCGCTTTTTATGTATTCAGCACCTATGTATAATGTTGTAAAAATGCTCTAGAAGCTAAAGTCGCAGAAATGTCACACATATTTGGCCTGCAACTTTCTGTGCGACAAATTCAGACAGGAAAAATCAGTATAAATCCTTAGAAAATTATCCCCCAGTGTCTCCATCTGCTGGCGGTATTGAATAAGCATTGCTGCACTGATGGGGTATGCATTAGACGAAAAAAAAGAAGAAAAAGAAGAATAATACGCCCAGAAAAGAGGCGAAAAGGAGAAAAACGTAAAAAAACGTGAAAAAAAAGTAAGAGGAAGAGAAGGGAAAAAAAGGTGGAAATGGGTTTAAAAGTGATTTCGGCGGAGAAATATATATATATATATATATATATATATATATATATATATATATATATATATATGCGCACACACACACATAGATATAAACGTATTCTCCGTTGAGATATTGCAGCCGCTGCTGTGTCCAGGCCCAGGGGCCTTAGCACTGTGCTGTGATGTCACTCAATACCACTGACATCACTAGGTGTAAACAACATCTCTCCTTTGCTGTGTATGTGACTATGGAGCTGTTTGGTGATGTCGTCTATTACGGCCTTCATAGAAGCAACAGGAGATTGTTGCATCCATCTTGAACCCTCAGAACTACAGTGCTATGATGTCACTCACTTCCACAGGCCTTGCAGAGTGTAAACAACAACAACCCAGCTTTGTTGTGTATGTAACCAAAGGGATTTGTGATGTCACCTAGAACCTTCACAGCAGCGACAGCTTTATGAGGAGCATCAGCACTGCTCTGCCTGAGCAGAACCATCACCGCCATAGGTTGTCAAATAACCCGGATTTAACCCACACAGGTAAGTCCAATGGGGTGCAGGCATGTCCTCTATGCTTACAGCTTCCCGTGGGTGTTGGTTTGATACCGTTTGGGGACAGCCAAGGAGGCATCTGCAGGCAACAAAGGTAGGTGTGTGCTTGTGTGTGTGTTTCCTATGCAGATCCTAAGCCCAGTGTCACATGCAAGTAGGAGGAGTAAGAAGGGTTCCTGGCAAATCCGGGTTATGGATTGCATTTAAAAAGGCCCCGTGGGAGTGCAATGGGCCCCTGTCTTGCTGCTTAGCAATAATGGTATGGGTTTAGGTTCTGCTGTGTGTACTGGTGGTTGACTGCCCCCCAGCCCAGAGTGTGCATGGAAAATTGTCTGGCAGCCTCCCTGACAGCAAGCAGTGATAGTGCCCATGAAGGGGACCTTGTTGGGCCCGCCCCTTTCACGGTTATCGCTTCTCGGCCTTTTGGCTAAGATCAAGTGTAGTATCTGTTCTTATCAGTTTAATATCTGATACGTCCCCTATCTGGGGACCATATATTAAATGGATTTTTGAGAACGGGGGCCGATTTCGAAGCTTGCTTCCGTCGCCCTATGCATTGACCCGATATGGCAGTATCTTCGGGTACAGTGCACCACCCCCTTACAGGGTTAAAAAGAAAGATTCCTACTTTCATTGCTACCTGCTTGCTGGCTAGCCAGCTAGCCAGCCCTGTGGGCCTTGCTGCTGCTGCAGCCAAAAAACAAAAGGTGGTGCTGCTGCTGCTTCTGCTGCTTCTGCTTCTGCTTGTGTCTGGCCCCTGTTGGAGCGTCCAGGCACAGGACTTCTGCTGCTGCTGACTAAATGGCCTCCTTAATTGGATCATTTGAGTAGCCAGCACACCTGTGCAGGTAGGGCATGACATGATAGGCAGCTGCCTTGATAGCGGGTGGGTGCTGAATGTTCCTAATTGACAAAATAAGATTAATGCTTATGAAGAAATATAAAATCTCATCCCTTCCCCAATATCGCGCCACACCCCTACCCCTTAATTCCCTGGTTGAACGTGATGGACATATGTCTTTTTTCGACCGTACTAACTATGTAACTATGTAACATAACATGGGGGGGGGGGGGGGTCTCCTGGCTGTTCACACAGGTGTGTCATTGCTGTACATTGACCATGCATTGCTTCTGTGGTATTGCAAAGGCAAAGACAAATGCTTCCAGCCATCCATTGCACTAATGGATTGGTCATCAGCTGGCTGTCTATGTCCCGCATCAATATAGACCAAAGTACAGAGGGTTAGGCTATGCTATTGTGCACCTACCTGATGCATCAGAAGGTGCGAGGCCCTTGCTAAATTCTGTGCACAGACTTTGAGATCTATGCTTTAGACTGTATCTAAACCTGCTCCAACATGGACTGACATTCTGGCCTACTTTCAGCCGATGCGACTTGTCTGTCGCTGAACAGTCGCTTTTTATGTATTCAGCACCTATGTATAATGTTGTAAAAATGCTCTAGAAGCTAAAGTCGCAGAAATGTCACACATATTTGGCCTGCAACTTTCTGTGCGACAAATTCAGACAGGAAAAATCAGTATAAATCCTTAGAAAATTATCCCCCAGTGTCTCCATCTGCTGGCGGTATTGAATAAGCATTGCTGCACTGATGGGGTATGCATTAGACGAAAAAAAAGAAGAAAAAGAAGAATAATACGCCCAGAAAAGAGGCGAAAAGGAGAAAAACGTAAAAAAACGTGAAAAAAAAGTAAGAGGAAGAGAAGGGAAAAAAAGGTGGAAATGGGTTTAAAAGTGATTTCGGCGGAGAAATATATATATATATATATATATATATATATATATATATATATATATATGCGCACACACACACATAGATATAAACGTATTCTCCGTTGAGATATTGCAGCCGCTGCTGTGTCCAGGCCCAGGAGCCTTAGCACTGTGCTGTGATGTCACTCAATACCACTGACATCACTAGGTGTAAACAACATCTCTCCTTTGCTGTGTATGTGGCTATGGAGCTGTTTGGTGATGTCGTCTATTACGGCCTTCATAGAAGCAACAGGAGATTGTTGCATCCATCTTGAACCCTCAGAACTACAGTGCTATGATGTCACTCACTTCCACAGGCCTTGCAGAGTGTAAACAACAACAACCCAGCTTTGTTGTGTATGTAACCATAGGGATTTGTGATGTCACCTAGAACCTTCACAGCAGCGACAGCTTTATGAGGAGCATCAGCACTGCTCTGCCTGAGCAGAACCATCACCGCCATAGGTTGTCAAATAACCCGGATTTAACCCACACAGGTAAGTCCAATGGGGTGCAGGCATGTCCTCTATGCTTACAGCTTCCCGTGGGTGTTGGTTTGATACCGTTTGGGGACAGCCAAGGAGGCATCTGCAGGCAACAAAGGTAGGTGTGTGCTTGTGTGTGTGTTTCCTATGCAGATCCTAAGCCCAGTGTCACATGCAAGTAGGAGGAGTAAGAAGGGTTCCTGGCAAATCCGGGTTATGGATTGCATTTAAAAAGGCCCCGTGGGAGTGCAATGGGCCCCTGTCTTGCTGCTTAGCAATAATGGTATGGGTTTAGGTTCTGCTGTGTGTACTGGTGGTTGACTGCCCCCCAGCCCAGAGTGTGCATGGAAAATTGTCTGGCAGCCTCCCTGACAGCAAGCAGTGATAGTGCCCATGAAGGGGACCTTGTTGGGCCCGCCCCTTTCACGGTTATCGCTTCTCGGCCTTTTGGCTAAGATCAAGTGTAGTATCTGTTCTTATCAGTTTAATATCTGATACGTCCCCTATCTGGGGACCATATATTAAATGGATTTTTGAGAACGGGGGCCGATTTCGAAGCTTGCTTCCGTCGCCCTATGCATTGACTCGATATGGCAGTATCTTCGGGTACAGTGCACCACCCCCTTACAGGGTTAAAAAGAAAGATTCCTACTTTCATTGCTACCTGCTTGCTGGCTAGCCAGCTAGCCAGCCCTGTGGGCCTTGCTGCTGCTGCAGCCAAAAAACAAAAGGTGGTGCTGCTGCTGCTTCTGCTGCTTCTGCTTCTGCTTGTGTCTGGCCCCTGTTGGAGCGTCCAGGCACAGGACTTCTGCTGCTGCTGACTAAATGGCCTCCTTAATTGGATCATTTGAGTAGCCAGCACACCTGTGCAGGTAGGGCATGACATGATAGGCAGCTGCCTTGATAGCGGGTGGGTGCTGAATGTTCCTAATTGACAAAATAAGATT